>NC_088346.1:29507500-29672500 GCF_036884655.1 Musa acuminata AAA Group | reverse complement strand
TATTATTATGAGATTTGACAAATGAATATAAAAATCACATTCCTTAATGGCAACCTCGAGGAGGTGTAAGATACTTTTGGGAAATCCAGGGCCGACATCACATGCGTAGCGGAAGAACATAAAACAAAAATCCTAAATTTCCAAATAAAAGAGAGAACTTAAAAGGTCAAGTGGAAGAACTAAAAACCACCTGTTAGATAGTTGTGTTACCTAGAGAGATCGTATATCTTTGAATCCCTATAGATTTATTGGAGAGAATAAAAGAGGTCAAGCGTCCTCCTCTCTAGCGGTGATCCACATAGTAGGGTTGCGACAACGCTCCTAAAATCTTCATGCTTGCTATCTGAGGAGGAGAAGGGAGAGGAGAATAGGAGGTGGCTACTAAGAAGCCCTAGCCTATAGGCCTTTAGTTCCCTCCTATTTATAGAGGCACCTAATTAACCCTAATGGATTCTACCCCATTGGGTATTGGATCTCTATCCAATTACCCCAGCCTCTTAAATTAGTAGGTCTCTATCCAATAATCTCTTATTAGCTCTTATTGGATCCCATCCATAGGATCCAATAATTTAGGGGCTTATTGAATATCTAATAAAATAGGGGCTCCAGCGGATATTTTATATCCGAACCTCTACTCGCTGTAACACCTACCATATGTGTGTGACCCTCTAGGCCCACTATCGAGCTGGCTCAGTAATTTATTATCTCCATAATAATTCACTCGACTCATCGATTACGGACGTACTAGGCCACTACGTTGTAATCTCCAAATGATATAGGGGAATCCAATCCTTTAGACCTAATTATCCTCAATTACCATATACCTATAGTCCCTCATCCATCTAATATCCTAGAGACCATATACTGGGCATGGGACTATTTGACCCATATAATTTCTCCTCGAGTCTCACTCTAATAGGGTTCTCCCAGAGAACTCTTTCTCTCTCAATCTGAATGACCATGACCAATGATTTATTTGAGCAAGAACACATGAGATATTCCTCTTATAATACCAAAAGTGGATAATTCTCTATCGACACTCAATCACCCTCGTAAGGTTGGTTGTCACTCCCAATAGTTGGCTGTACTAGATTTGGAACCTCCAAACCTATAAGTCCGGTATTAAAGAGTGTAGTAGTCATACAGGACATCCTTGGTATCTCAAGTCTAAGGATGAGATACACTATTAGGACTACGGAATCGTTGTCTTATAATAAGCCATCATCAACCATCCAGTATTCCGTGAGCTGATCAATCAGTGAACTCATTCTCTATTGAGCACCGGCACTGTATCCTTAGTGTCCCCCACGAACAGCTATGAGACCAACTACCTCCATCATATAGACAGGTATACAACACACTAGTCTATCTGGTTATCTTGATGTCCCTCTCGAGTAACCTATGACCAGGATTATTTAAGGTATGTGTTTAAAGACGAATCAGTCTCATTATTATGATCTCATAATGATACGATTCCCATTGCACAAATCCACGAACATCACAATATATATGCATATATGCAACAAGCAATATAAAGTGATAAAAATATCAAAATATAATAAGTAAAAAGAATATGTATCATGTCACATGTGCCATTACTTACGTAATTAGCTTGTAGGGCACCTATGACTTACAATCTCCCACTTGACCTAAAGCCAATCACATATGTGTCTGATTTCTATCAAACCTATGTGACACTCAAAGATAATATGAGATAACAACTTTGTCAATAGATCTACGATATTATCTTCGGATGAAACTCTTTCCAATGCTACATCTCCTCATGCTACGATATCTCTAATAAGCTTAAACCTCCTTGGAACACTTCTGATGAGACCAGGTTCCATCATTTCAGTAATTGCCCCGTTGTTGTTGTAATATAAGGGAATCACTCCTCGCTGTCTAGCATGACTCTAAAAATCTACAATGAACTTCTTCATCGAGACTCCATCCTTTGCTGCCTCTACTATAGCAATGTACTCTGCCTCTATGGTCAAGCCAATAGTAGTATCTTGCTTTGAACACTTTTAGTATCCTCTATCTAGGGTGAACACATACCTCAAATTAGACTTGCTTTCATCGACATCAGACTGGAAACTCGAGTCTATGTAGCCTTCAACCCTAAGGCTACTACTATTGAATCTCGAATTTTGATGATAAAATCAATTGATGGGTTAATTGATCTAATCCATATTATTGAGTTAAGTATGCAGGATTAACTACGATAACCAGAAAACACAAAGCAAGAATATCGGAGTCAAGTTCGATGGACGTTTAAGAGTCCGAAGAATCGTCGGAGTTGCTGTCGGAACCAACCGAGAAGAAGTCAGGAACTTGTCGGAATTTTTGAAAGTTCGCTGAAGAGATCGTTGGAGCTTCGCGGAGATCACCGAGAAGGCTCGGCTACTTGTTGAAGTCGTCACAAAATCGGGAGCCTATTGGGAGTCCGTCGGAAGAAATCCTAGGGCATATCGGAAGTCTGCCGGAAGTTCGTTAGAAAGCTCACTAGAACAAGACTTGACGTTCGCGGTTGAAAACTTGTTTGGGATGTGTTTAGTTATGTAGTTCATATGTAATTAGGATTAGGATTAAAAGATAATCCTATATCTTGGTTAGGGGCCAACTGGGCCCAAAATTTGACTTGGTTTGGGCTAAACTTAAAGCCCAACCGGTGAACCGAAGGGTCTGGCGGTGGCACCGCCCAGCACCAGAGAGCTAGGCGGTGGCACCGCCAGTCCACTGTCAGTGTCAGACACTGACAGGCGGTGGCACCGCCAGCATCGGGAACCAAAGAGAATTCAAATTTTGAAGCCCAAATTTGAATCCTCTTGAGGCCTATAAATACCCCTCAAATCTCAGCTGAGATTACAACTTTTTGAGAAGCAATTGATTGAGAGAAAAGTCTTAGAAAAGTCTTAGCAAGTCTTGTTTTCAATTTGCTATAGTGTTCACCTCCTTCTTTCTTGCTGAAAATTTGTAAGAGTGTGAACCGCTTGTAAAAAGTTGTAAGAGAGGTATTTGCCCTTCCCCTTCAAGAGATTTGCTAGTGGAAGGTGGGAGCCTCATCGAAGAGGGCCTCGCAAGTGGATGTAGATCATTTGACCGAACCACTTTAAAATCGACGTGATCTCTGGTTTGCATTTCATTATTGCTATTTATATTACTGCAAACCTTCTTACGTGCTTTATTTCCTCATTACCTTTGCTGCACAACTTTATGAATACGCTTTCAAGATAAGCACTTCCGAGTTCGATTTTTCTCGTACGAAAGATTTGTCAAAACCGACGTTTAAATCAGCTGCACTAATTCACCCCCCCCTCGTAGTGCCGCTCGGATCCTTAAAATTGGTATCAGAGTTAGGCTCACTCTTATATTTGGTTTGATACCTAAGAGAGATGGCTTACTCCGGCATACATGAGGGTCATTCTATCACACGTCCACCCATGTTTAATGGGTCGAATTATACTTATTGGAAGACTCGTATGAGGATCTTCCTTATTTCCATGGATTTCGAGCTTTGGACTATTGTTGAAAACGGATTTCAAAAATCTTCTCTTCCGATGAGCGAATGGAATGAATCGGAGAAGAAGGTTTTTGCTTTAAACGCAAAGGCTATGAATGCCTTGTTTTGTGCACTAGACAAAAATGAATTTAATCATGTTTCAATTTATGATTCGGCTTTTGATATTTGGAGAACTCTTGAGGTCACTCATGAAGGCACTAGCCGAGTGAAAGAGTCCAAAATCAACATCCTTGTGCACTCTTACGAACTCTTCCGAATGAAACCAAGTGAGTCCATCAGAGACATGTATACCTGGTTCACGGATGTCATCAATGGACTCAAAGCTCTTGGTAAAGATTTTACTAATTTTGAACTAGTAACTAAAATCTTAAGATCCCTCTCTAAAAGTTGGGATCCAAAAGTTACGGCCATTCAAGAGGCCAAAGACCTTAAAACATTCCCTCTTGAAGAACTTATTGGGTCTCTAATGACCTACGAAATGACATGTCAAGCTCATGACAAGCTCGAGAACCCCCTTCCAAAGAACAGGAAGGATATGACACTCACATCATAAGAAGACTACTTGAAAGGAACATCAAGTGATGAGGACAGTGACAATGACATTGCACTTTTGACTCAAAAATCTAAAAAATATTTAAGAAAGAACAAATTTAAAAATAATACAAAAAATAAATTCGAACACAAGAAGGACCAAGTGATTTGCTATGAGTGCAAAAAACCGAGACACTACAAGAACGATTGTCTTCAAGCCAAAAAGAGAACATCAAAGAAGAAGGCGCTCAAGGCAATGTGGGATGATTCAAGCGCGTCCGAAGAAGAGGAGTCCAACACCGAGCAAGTTGCTCATTACGCCCTAATGGCCATCGAAGAAAAGGTAACGGATTTAATTGATGCAGATTTACCTTATCAAGAATTATTAAATGCCTTCCATGAGTTATTTGATGAATGTAAGACAATTAGTAGAAAATACAAATTGCTAAAAAAGGAGCATGATAGTCTCACTTGTAATGCCAATAAATTAAAGACTGAATATCATGATAGTTTAGCTTCATGTATAAAATGTCATGATCTAGAAACTCTCCAAAAGGAGAACATGCTACTTAAGGACATCTTGAAGAAATTTGAGGTTGGTAGCAAGTCTTTGAACATGATCCTTACAAATAAGGGTCACGTTCCTAAAAGAAGTGGAATCGAATTTGTGAGAAGTCCTCACCAAAATCCAACCACCTTCATTAAAGGCCCTATCTTACATGTTCGGCACTAAAGCAATTGCAACTTTTGTTGCAAATATGGACATAAAACTTATAAATGTAAATTCAAGAAAATTAGTCCGAACAAACTAATTTGGGTTCCTAAAGGAACCATGATCAATTCTATGCAATATGATGAACAAGTTCAATCAGTTTTTAAGGCACCCAAAAGAAAATGGGTACCTAAAAATAATCCCTTCTTGTAGAAACATACACCATCACAAGCTAGGAGCAAGAGATGGTATCTAGATAGTGGATGCTCAAGATATATGATTGGAGATCCATCTCATTTCTCTATGCTCACTAGCAAAGAAGAAGGGTACGTCACCTTCGGTAACAACAACCAAGGCAAAATCATTGGCAAGGGAACCATAGGTAACAAATTAAAATTTTCTATTGATGAAGTCTTACTAGTTGATAGATTGAAACATAATCTCTTGAGTGTTAGTTAATTATGCGATAAAGGTTATATCGTTATATTTGAATCAAATGTGTGTATTATTAAAAAACCAAACCATAACATAACTATGATTGCATTAAAACAAAATAATATCTAGACCATCAACCTTGATGAACTAAGTAATGAAATGTGCTTCTCCGCTTTAAATGATGATGCTTGGCTTTGGCATAGGAGACTAGGCCATGCAAGCATGAAACTAATATCTAAGATCTCATCTAGAGAATTAGTGCGAGGAATTTCAAATATAAAGTTTATTAAGGACAAAGTATGCGATACATGTCAACTAGGTAAACAAATAAAAACTAGTTTCAAACCAAAAACTCAAATTAGCACAACTAGACCATTACAATTGATTCATTTGGACTTATTTGGACCAATTGACATGACAAGTCTAGGAGGAAGCAAATATGCATTTGTAATTGTGGATGACTATACTAGATACACTTGGACCTATTTCTTAGCTCACAAAAGTGATTGTTTCAAGTGTTTCTCTAAATTTTGTAAACTCACTCAAAACGAAAAAGGTTTCATGATTTCATCAATTCGGAGTGATCATGGTGGCGAATTTCAAAACCGTGACTTTTAAAATTTTTGTGAAGTTAATGGATACAATCACAACTTCTCCACTTCGAGGAATCCCCAACAAAATGGAGTAGTTGAAAGAAAAAATAGAAACCTACAGGAAATGGCAAGAACGATGTTAACTGAACATAGTCTACCCAAGTATTTTTAGGCCGAAGCCGTAAATACGACTTGTTACATCATGAATAGAGTCCTAATAAGACCATCCCTATCAAAAATTCCCTATGAATTATGGAATAACAAAATACCAAATATTTCCTATTTTAAAGTTTTCGGTTGTAAATGCTTTATTTTGAATGAAAGGGATGCCTTAGGAAAATTTGATGCTAAATCCGATGAAGGCATCTTTCTTGGTTACTCTTCTGTTTATAAGGCTTTTCAGGTTTTTAACAAAAGAACCTTAGTAATAGAAGAGTCTATTCATGTAGTTTTTAATGAAATTTCTAATTTAAAGAAAAATAATTTTGATGATGATCTTGGTTTTGATAATTTGAATTTAAATGAACTCACTCCTCAAAATAGCAACTTGGATGCACCTTCTTCCGAAATTTCCTTACCCAAGGAATGGAAGTATATAGATACTCATCCAAAGGAGCTAATTATAGGAGATACATCAAAAGGGGTTCAAACTCGTTCCTCTTTCAAAAATTTTTGTGCTAACACCGCCTTGCTTTCTCAAATCGAACCTAAATGCATTGACGAGGCCTTAAAAGATGATTTTTGGGTTATTGCAATGCAAGAGGAATTAAATCAATTTGAGAGAAATAAGGTATGGAAGCTTGTTCCTAGTCCCAGTGACCATTTAGTCATTGGTACTAAATGGGTCTTTAGAAACAAGCAAGACAAAAATGGTATCATGGTTAGAAACAAGGCTAGATTAGTGGCCAAAGGTTTTAACCAAGAAGAAGGTATCGACTACGAAGAAACCTTCGCTCCTGTGGCAAGATTAGAAGCCATTAGGATGCTCCTTGCCTATGCTAGTAGTAATAATTTTAAATTATTTCAAATGGATGTCAAAAGTGCCTTCTTGAATGGTTTTATTTCGGAAGAAGTATATGTTGAACAACCTCCCGGATTTGAAAATTCTCTTCTACCTAATCAAGTATTCAAATTGACTAAGGCTCTCTATGGTTTAAAATAAGCTCCTAGAGCTTGGTACGAAAGGCTTAGTTCATTTCTTATTTCAAATAATTTTACCAAAGGCAATGTTGATACTACATTGTTTATCAAACACTTTGAAGATAATTTTCTTATTGTGCAAATTTATGTTGACGATATTATTTTTGGCTCTTCGGATGAATCACTATGTGAATCATTTGCCAAATGTATGAGTCATGAATTTGAAATAAGTTTAATGGGTGAATTAACCTTCTTTTTAGGATTATAAATCAAACAACTTAGTGATGGTATATTTTTTAACCAATCTAAATATACATTAGAATTGTTAAAATGATTTAACATGGATAATTCAAAAGCAACAAACACCTCGATGAGTACTTTGACTAAGTTAGATTTGGATGAAAATAGTGAAAATTTCGATCAAAAAACATATAGGGGAATGATAGGTAGTCTACTCTACCTCACCGCGACTAGACCGGATATTATGTTTAGTGTACGACTTTATGCTAGGTATCAATATAATCCTAAATTATCTCATCTTAAGAGTGTTAAAAGAATATTTAGGTATCTTAAAGGAACCCAAATCTAGGATTGTGGTATCCAGAATCTAAAAAATTTAATTTAATAGCTTATGCAGATGCCGATTTTGGCGGATGCAGGATAGACAGAAAAAGTACATCCAAAACATGCCAATTTTTAGGACATGCACTTGTTTCTTGGACTTCCAAGAAACAAAATTCAGTTGCACTATCTACGGCGGAAGCCGAATACATTGCTGCAAGTGCATGCTGTGCACAAGTTGTTTGGATGAAAAATACATTAGAAGACTATGAAATTCACTTTAAAAACATTCCCATAAAATGTGATAATACTATGCCATATCTCGTACTAAAAATCCAATTCAGCACTCTAGAACTAAGCACATCGACGTTAGGCATCATTTCGTATGCGATCATGTCCTTAACAATAATGTTGTTCTAGAATTCATTGACACAAAGAATCAATTAGCATATATATTTACAAAAGCTTTGAATGAAGACCAATTTGAATTCATTAGAAGGGAATTAGGTATGTTAAATTGTCCCTAAGAATAAACTTGTTTGAATGGATTTTCCGAAAAGTTTCTCATCCTCTCTCCATTCCTCGGTGAATTTGATCCTTCTCTTTTAATTCTAAATGACACGTTAAATTACCTTATCCTATCTTGAGTCAAACATCGCTCCCATCTGATCAAGATTAATGATTTTATGATATTTTATGAATCTCAAAATTGATTTTGATGGCTTGATTATGAGTTTCAAGTTGACGATTTAGATTTGAATGAGTTTGTATTCGAATTATGATCTTGACTTATTGGAGTTACTACTTGAAAATTTTTTTTAATCACAATCTCTTCCTTGTACACCTACAATTTTTGTTATTTATAGAAAGAAGAGATTTGATAAAATGGATGAATGCTGAATTTTCCTTTAAGATGAACTCTGCGTAAATATTTTAGCATACTTAATTTTGAATGATAAATTTTTGTATGATCAATGCTGAATTCCTGATGTTATAATCACAAATTATGTGCTTCAAGTCTCATTCCCTTTTTGTTGATGACAAAGGGGGAGAAGTGATGACTAAGTAATGACTTATACCATTTCGATAGTATGACTTAATGAAAATGTCTTATGTGCATCGATAACATGACTTATATGAATTACAAGAGCTTGTATAATACAAATATCTCATATGCCTTGCAAAATCTTTGAGAATATCGCAAGATTGATTAATCATATTGAAAGCATGCCTTACATTTATATCATGAAATTCATGTTAAAAATCTTTATCTCCTGTCGTAGTAAAAATTGTCTCTTATCATTCGACTTGAAAATGATTTTCATCAAAGTTTCTTATTTACTTATGCTTAATGAGAATAACGATAAGTTCAACGGTTAGAACTTATCGGTTTATGCTTGAATTCAATGGGATGGAATTCAAGTGTTTTTATCTTCTCACAATATGACATATAGATACGGGGAGTTATGTTTAACTCCGTCATCAATTGATTGTCAACATAAAAAAGGGGGAGATTGTTGAATCTCGGATTTTGATGATAAAATCAATTGATGGGTTAATTGATCTAATCCATATTATTGAGTTAAGTATGCAGGATTAATTACGATAACCAGAAAACACGAAGCAAGAATACCGGAGTCAAGTTCGATGGACGTTTAAGAGTCCGAAGAATCGTCGGAGATGCTGCCGGAACCAACCGAGAAGAAGTCAGGAACTTGTCGAAATTTTTGAAAGTTCGCTGAAGAGATCGTTGGAGGTTCGCGGAGATCACCGAGAAGGCTCGGCTACTCGTTGAAGTCATCACAAAATCGGGAGCCTGCTGGGAGTCCGTTGGAAGAAATCCGAGGGCATATCGGAAGTCCGCCGGAAGTTCGTCGGAAAGCTCGCCGGAACAAGACTCGACGTTCGCGGTTGAAAACTTGTTTGGGATGTGTTTAGTTATGTAGTTCACATGTAATTAGGATTAGGATTAAAAGATAATCCTATATCCTGGTTAGGGGCCAACTGGGCCCAAAATTTAACTTGGTTTAGGCTAAACTTAAAGCCCAACCGGTGAACTGAAGGGTCTGGAGGTGGCATCGCCCAGCACCCAAGAGCCAAGCGATGGCACCGCCTGGCTGGGCGGTGGCACCGCCCAGCACTCGAGAGCCAGGCGGTGGCACCGCTTGGCTGGGCAGTGGCACCGCTAGTCCATTGTCAATGTCAGACACTGACAGGCGGTGGCACTGCCAGCATCGGGAACCAAAGAGAATTCAAATTTTGGAGCCCAAATTTGAATCCTCTTGAGGCCTATAAATACCCCTCAAATCTCAGTTGAGATTACAACTTTTTGAGAAGCAATTGATTGAGAGAAAAGTCTTAGCAAGTCTTGTTTTCAATTTGCTAGATTGTTCACCTCCTTCTTTCTTGCTGAAAATTTGTAAGAGTGTGAACCGCTTGTAAAAAGTTGTAAGAGGGGTATTTGCCCTTCCCCTTCAAGAGATTTGCTAGTGGAAGGTGGGAGCCTCATCGAAGAGGGCCTCGTAAGTGGATGTAAGTCATTTGACCGAACCACTTTAAAATCGGCATGATCTCTAGTTTGTATTTCATTATTGCTATTTACATTACTTTAAACCTTCTTACGTGCTTTATTTCCTCATTACCTTTGCTGCACAACTTTACGAATACGCTTTCAAGTTAAGCACTTCCGAGTTCGATTTTTATCGTACGAAAGATTTGTCAAAACCGACGTTTTAATCAGCTGCACTAATTCACCCCCCCCTCTTAGTGCCGCTCCGATCCTAACAACTACCTCCATATATCGGTAAAAAATCTTTAGTCCTTTTCAAGTACTTAAGAATATACTTTACTGCTTTCTAGTGCTCCAAGCCTAGATCTATTGATACCTGCTCGTGACACTCAGAGCATGCGCTATATCAGGCCTAGTACATAGCATGACATACATGATAGACCCTATTATTAAGAAATAGGGTATCCTATCCATGTTCGCCCTTTCTTCAAGAGTCTTTGGAGATATACTCCTAGAAAGTGATATCCCATGTCTCATCGGTATGAGACATCTCTTGAAATTTTCAATGCCAAACCTTTTGACAATGGTGTCTATGTACCTAGATTGGGACAAGCTAAGCATCCTCTTGGATCTATCTCTATAGGTCCGAATCCCTAAGATATAGGATGCTTCCCCTAAGTCCTTTATTGAGAAGTGTCTCGATAAACAAGTCTTTACTGTGGATAGCATTCCTACATCATTCCCAAAGATTAGGATGTCATCCACATATAACACCAAGAAGGTGATAGCACCCCCATTTACCGTCCTATATATACAAGGCTCATCTTCATTCTTAACGAAGTCGTAAGATCTGATTGCCTTATCAAATCTTATGTTCCAACGTTCAGAAGCTTGCTTTAGTCCATAAATGGACCTAAGCAACCTTCACACCTTATTTGGGCAGTCCTTAGACACGAATCCCTCGGGCTGTATCATATACACCTCCTCCTCGAGGTTGCCATTGAGGAACGTGATTTTCATGTCCATTTACTAGATCTCATAATCATAGTGTGCTGCAATAGCCAATAGAATTTGGATGGATTTTAGCATGGCTATAGGTGAGAAGGTTTCGTCATAGTCAACACCTTGCCTTTGACGATACCCCTTAGCCACTAGTCTTGCTTTTTAGGTCTCTACCATTCCATTTACTCCGATCTTCTTCTTGAAGATCCACTTACAATCGATGGGTACAATACCCTCAAGTGTATCAACTAGGTTCCAAACCTTGTTAGAGCACATGGAATCCATCTCAGAATTCATGGCTTCTTGCCATTTCCTGAGTAATAGACTCCTCATAGGTATGAGGATCAATATCCTCAACATCTTCTCCTCCAATATGTCTCATATATCTCTCAGGAGGATGAGATACTATATTAAACCTACATAAAATCGAAACTTGTGTGAAAGGTACCTAAATAGACTCTAGCTGTGGAGTGGTGCTTGAGCTAGGTTCTGCAACCTCGCTCAACTCTATCACGCTCCCACTATCTCTGCCAAGAATGTGTTCCTTCTCAAGGAACACTACTTTCTTGGCTACAAAGATCTTTTGGTCATTAGGATGATAGAAATAATACCCACAAGTTTCCTTAGGGTATCCCACGAACTTGCACCACTCCGTCCTCGATTTCAACTTATTAGGGTTGGGTCTTTTAACGTTGGCAAGGCAGTCCCAAATCTTAACAACCTTAAGATCGGGTTTTTTTCCTTTCCATATCTCATATGGAGTAGACACCACTGACTTAGTTAGAATTCTATTCAGAAGGTAAGCCATAATCTCTAGGGTATATCCCTAGAATGGGACGGGGAGGTCC
Source organism: Musa acuminata AAA Group (assembly GCF_036884655.1). NCBI lineage: Eukaryota > Viridiplantae > Streptophyta > Magnoliopsida > Zingiberales > Musaceae > Musa > Musa acuminata. Next base: position 29,660,646 of record NC_088346.1, on the reverse strand, counting down.
ACGAAACTCATCATGGATCGTACCTTGTCTAACAGTGTGTGATTCCTCCTTTTAGATATACCATTGAGTTGGGGTGTAGATCTCTAGTGAGGATTGTGATCCAATGGGCATTTTAATGTAACCTCGAGTGACAACCAATTACGCTAAGCCCATAAAGTTTAATGACTCTTGCCAATCACAACTCCTTATGATTCCCGTCCTGTTTGGCCTTCGAACCACCATGGCCTCTAGTGACTCGACTAACCATGGTGTTTGGTTAAGTCATCACCATCGTTACAAGATATGTCTGATTCGACAATATGCCCTTGAGTGACTTGACCAAGCATACCATGTCCTCAAGTCACTGGTGACATTTCTATATCATAGGCAAGATAGCGAATCGCGAAAGAGGTGAGCCTTGAGTAACTCAACTAACTCAACCTACGTCGGGAATTGGTTCCTACCTATAACAATGGAAGGCCACGTGGGTCAATCTGATTACCTCACGTTTATCGACTTAATATTATAAAGAGAGGGGATTTTTTATTTGGTCTCCTAATATGATGTGTCACACACATACATATTTAATATATATCTACATCGCATGCATATATATATATATATATATATATATATATATATATATATATATATATATATATATATAGTAGGTGTATAAATAATCACACATCAAATGAGCAATCACACCAGATGATCATGGACCACATCCTAATATGATCAGGCCCGAGCTAGTGGGCCTAATCACTTACATCAAGACCTATGTGTGCAGCGGTGCATCTCTATACTCTATGATCGTCCATCTCGTGGGTTCGGCTATCACTTTCACACTCTTGTTGAGCCTCCTCATGTGATTGTAATTTATCATAGGCACACAGGCCCGATAATAAAAGAGAAATAAAATGAAGGCTTGTAGGTCCCAATAATAATAATCACAAGTATAGACATGACTCGGCCCATGATCATCCGTCTACACATCATACATCACATATAAATATTATTATGTAGGACTTCTAGATAATAATAATAATAATAATCAATTAAACTTTTAATTAATTAATATTATATGAAATTAAGGGCATGTAGAAAAATTTTTGAATTATGAGGGGTATTTTCATAATTTGGACAAAAGATAAAAATGAGAATTTTTTAAATTTCGAAGGGCAAAACTATCTTTAGCCCAAGCTGCCACCCTACTGGCGACGACCACTGCATGGCTGGCTTGCCAACGAGCTTTGTGTTAGGGGGCGGCGCCGCCCCTGCGGTTGGGCGCCCCTAAGGGCACTATCGCCCTCACGGGCGGTTGTGCTCATGGGTGCAGTGCCCGTAGCCACCTCTGCCCGCAGGCGGTTGTGCTCATGGGTGCAGTGCCCATAGGCACATCTGCCCGTGGGCGTTGTAGGTGTTGCCCGCCCATGCAGCTAGGTCACTCGTGGGCGGCGCCGCCCTTGTGCGGCACTGCCCTTGTAAGCTCGCCACTGGCAAACTGCTGCCGGCACAGTGCCTACGCATGCACAGGCGCTGTGCTGCCTGCCAGCGGCCATCGCCCTTGTGGCTACCGCTCCAAGAGGCTGCCCGCACGCAGATGGCAGTAACCATCTACAAGTGCAGCAAGGGCAGTAACAATTGCTACCCTTTCTCGCTTTTTTTCAATGATTTTGACGTCAAAAACTTCTCAAAAATATAACTCATGCAGTTTAAAACCAATCTTTCGCATGAAGAATCTGGCTTTGATATCACTGTTGGAAAATCCATGGGTGACATCACATGCACAGCGAAAGAACATAAAACATAAATCTCAAATTTTCAAATATGTATTCGTCGTCATGCGTAGATTGGTGTGCAAAACCCCATGACACAGAAAACCATGTGTGAGACAATTGTGTTACCTAGGGAGATCATAAATCCCTAATTCCCTATAGATCTGTTGGAGAGGATAAAGGAGGTCAAGCGTCCTCCTTTCTAGTGGTGATCCACACAGCAGGGCTGCGACAACGCTCCTCAAATCTCCATGCTTGCTATCTGAGGAGAAGGGGAGAGGAGAATAGGAGCTCTAAATCTCCATGCTTGCTACGAAGAAGCCCTAGCCTTTGGGCATTTAGTTTCCTCCTATTTATAGAAGCTCCAAATTAAATATTATGGATCCTACCCTATTGGGTATTAGATCTTCATCTAGTTACCCATGCCTCTTAAATTAGTGGGTCTTTACCCAATAATCTCTTATTAGCTCTTATTGGATCTCATCCATGGGATCCAATAATTCATGGGCTTATTGGATATCCAATAAGATAGGGGCTCTAATGGATATCTCATATCCGAACCTCTACTTGTCGCAACACCTACCATATGTGTGTGACCCTCTAGGCCCAATATTGAGCTGGTCATAAATCATACCTGTCAGAACTCCTTATAGCTTAGTGAATTATTATCTCCATAATGGATTTACTAGGCCACTACGCCGTAGTCCCAAGATGATATAGGAGAATCCAATCTTTTAGACCTATTTGCGCACAATTATCGTGTACTTATAGTCCCTCATCCATCTAATATCCCATAGACCATATACTAGGCATGGTGTCGTCAAGCCCATACGATTTCTTCTCGAGTCTCGCTCTAATCAGATTCTCCTGAAGAACTATGTCTCTCTCAATCCGAATTGTTAGGATCGAGAGCACTAAGAGGGGGGGGGGGGGGGGGGGGGGGGGTGAATCTTTAAGCGATTAAAAATGAAAGCTGCGTTCGTTCAATAAAAGCGATTTCGATGTAAAAGTCGATTCTAAGATAACTTAAGATTAAGTGTAGTTTACGTCTAAACGCAGTTTGCGTCTAAACGCAGTTTGCATCTAAACTCAGTTTACGTCTAAACGCAGTTTGCGTCTAAACGCAGTTTGTGTCTAAACGCAGTTTGCGTCTAAACGCAGTTTTACGTCTAAACTCAGTTTACGTTTAAACGTAGTTTTACGTTTAAACGCGGTTTTGCGTCTAAACGCAATTTTGCGTCTAAACGCAGTTTTACGTCTAAACGTAGTTTTACGTCTAAACGCAGATTCTGAACTTTGAAAAGCGTTTTATGAATGCGCAGAAAGCAGTTTGCAGTTATAAATGGAATCAACACGTAAACGTAAACTGCAATGTAATGATCGTACGTAAAACGTCGATTTACGTCTAAACGCAGATTCAGAAAGATCTGAACTTAGAAACTTGTTTGCAAAAGCACAGAAGACAGTTTGCAGTTATAAATGGAATCATAACGTAAGCGTAAACTGCAATGTAAAAATCGTACGAAAATACCGATTTACGTCTGAATGCAGATTCAGAAAGATCAGAACTTAGAGACTCGTTCGTAAAAGTGCAGAAGGCAGTAGCTATGTAGGAGGTTTGCAGTAATGATAAAGTGCTCAAAGTAACAACAAACCAGAGATTTAGAGTGGTTCGGTCAGTCTTGACCTACTCCACTTTTGGCTTCCTCCACCGACGAGGTCACCGACGTCAACTAGAGGCCTTCCTTCAATAGGCGAAGGCCAACTGCCCTTTTACAGTTTCACTCCTTTTGACGGGCTCAGGAGACAACCCTTACAGAACCTTTCTCTCCTCTCTTTACAACTCAAAACTTGAAGAACAGAGGGAGGAGAACTTTAGGCCTTAACCACAATTTTGAGCTCTAAGAATCACAGAAAAGATCAAGATTTCGGTGTCTATCTCTTGCTCTTTCTGTGCTGAATGGGTGGGGTATTTATAGGCCCCAACCCAGTTCAAATTTGGAGCTCAAAACGATCAAATCCCGGAATTCCGGGATCAGGCGGTTGCAACTCCTGACTGGAGAGGTTGCACCGCCTGGCAGAGCTCGGAGACTGAGCCCAGGCGGTTGCACCTCTCTGTCAGGGGCGGTTGCACCGCTTGAGTTTGGCTCGGAGACTGAGCCCTAGGAGGTGCCACCTCCTGACTGAGGCGGTTGCACCTCTCCTGCCAAAGCTCGAAGACCGAGCTAAGGCGGTGCTACCTCTGTCAAGGGAGGTTGCACCGCCCAGTCTCGCTCGGAGACTGAGCCCAGGCGGTGCCACCTCCTGGCTGGAGCGGTTGCACCGCCCAGTCTCCCTGGGAGACTTAGCCCAGGCGGTGCCACCTCCTGGCTTGGGCGGTTGCACCTCCTGGTGCAATCAGGGTCCGAATGGTTAGCTCCATTCGGCCCAATTTCAGTTTTTCAGGGGCCCAATTGCCCCTGGATTAAGCTAATGGGATCACCTCCCATTTCCAACTTAATCAACGTGCTAACTACGATTAAATCTAAGACAATTTCTGCAGCTTTGCTTCGGTGCGTCAATCGCTTCTTCCGGCGAGTTTCCGGCGAACTTCCGTCGATTATCCGATGAACCCTCGGTGATCCTCCTGCGGACTTCCGGCAAACTCCTGGACTTGCGACGATCCACTTGGCGAGTTCCGAAGAGCTTTGCTTGGCAAGTTTCTGGACTTCTCGAATCTGTTCCCGCAGAACCTCCGACGACCGTCCGAACTTCCGTCGAACTCTCGAACTCCCAACGTGATCATGAACTTGACTCCGGCGCAACTCCTGCTGCTTATCTAACTTTCATCGTAGTTAATCCTGCACACTTAAAACAAAACTTCGATCGAGACAATTAATCCTAAGCAATTAACCAAGTTGTCTGACATGTCATTGGTCCCTCGACGCTTCATTCGATTCTTCGGCGCATCGTCCTTGTAACATCCCCCATTTTTGAAAATTTAGTAAAAGGTTTGTTTGTAAAAATAAGGATTATTTAATGGTTATTTTATATTAAATGATATTATATTAAAAGTTTATGGCTAGGGACCTAAGAGTAAATATTAGAAGTTTGATATAATTTATGAAAGATTCAGATTTAAGTTAAAAAAAAAAAAAAAAATATTGGACAAGTGTCACTGGCTATCCTAAGGGTGCCACTTATCTTTGCTCTAAAGATGACACCTAGCCCCTTTCATGCATGCATGACACCTTGTAACTCTTGCATTAGCCAAAACTCAAATAAGTAGATGAAAGGTTAAAGAAAACAAACCGGAAGAGTTGCAGCCAACGTGAGTTTGAGAAAAGAAGAAGAAGAAAAAGAAGGAGAAGAAGAAGAAGAGCTTGAGGTTTTTCATCAATTTTTCCATATTTGGGATTCAAATAATTTTAAGGCAAGTGTTCTAACCTCTTCCTACAGAATTCCTAATCTTTTTTTTCCTTTTAATTCTTCATAATGCAAAAGATTTCAGCTTAGTACCAAACCGTTCTTTCCTTTTGATACAAATCCATGAATCTGAAATTTTTCGGTAATCTGACCTCTATTCAATGTTTCGGTCATAACATTTTGTAATAAACTCTGATTTCGACAAAACCTGTTCCATTTGAAAGTAGACTCAAATATCTTTATTTTGACACTAAGATTGAATGATTCGGAGTTTAAATGCCTACTAAGACTTCTGTTTCAATTAACCCTATAGATTCTACAAAATAGGGACTGAAATTTCTGACCTTCTGTTACTAAATTGCTCATAAATCTCTAGAGAAAATTCTGAACTAAGCAAAACTTAGTTCTTTGGAAACTAGATTCGTGTATCTTTCTTTTGACACCTAGTTGGAAATTTTGAAGTATGTTTGCCTTCTGAAACATCTGTTTAAATCGATTCTATCAAGTCTGCAAAACAGGGATGATCATTTCTGACCTTCCTTTACTCTATTTGGTGTAACTTCCTGTTAAGAAATCAAAAAATTATAAATCTGAGTTCATCGGAAAATAGATTGATACAGCTTTCCAATGACACCTATTTTTAGTGATTTAGAGCATATTTGGTCATTCAAACAATTCAGAAACTATACCATTCAAATCCTGTCATAATTGAAAACTTTGTTGGGATTTGCCTATTCAATTTTCATCCTATTGGAAAATTGATTTCTGCTAAATTCTTCTTCAATTGAGCTTTATATTAGTCCTTTGAAGTTCTTGTATTGTTCATCCTGAAATTATTGTATAACTGAAATTTATTATGTAATGCTTTGTTTGCATTTCCTTGTTTGATAAGGCACATGCATATCTTCGTTGTTCCGCATGTGTTTCTGATATGTGTCAATGTTATCGTTCATACTACCCTTTTGTACTCTGGTGTCTTGTGGGATATTGTGAACCTTTGCCAGAAATGGTAAAGGGAGTTATGCTTAGAGCCCGCGATTGCTCTGCCGGCCCCATTGACTTCACTCAGACGTGGGTGGATGGAGCTCCCAGACGTGGGAGACTTATGCTTGGTGGTCATCCAGAAATGGATGAATCACATTATGTATGTGGTCCCACAGCGCCATCTATGCTCATTGATATGATATCCAAAGTTTTGTTTATGAGTTCATATTATGCTTTGGATAAAAATGGAATGCATGCTACATCAAGAATGACATACAAGCTTGTGTTTATTATTCGGTTCACTTGTTATACTTTGAAGTGTTTCGTTTGTCATTATTATGCCCCCAAACACTCTTATACCTTTGGATATGCACCTAAATACTTCATGTGCCATTTGATACATGCCTAAATGCTTCCTTTGCCAATGAAATGCTCTAATTTCCTTTCTCCTATTGTTATGTCTAATGCCTGTTTTTGAACGAGGTAAACCTTTGTGATTTTATATCAAAAGAGATGACTTCAAATGAACACTTGTATTTCTACTTTTGTATCTTGATACTAAGCTTACTTGAACTTCTCCTATCGCCATGGATATGTTAGATGCTTGCTGAGCTCTTTATGCTCACCCCGTTGCTATATAAATTTTTCAGGGTAGCTTGTCACGCACTGAAAAGCTAGAATTGGGTTAAAGCAGTGAAAGGCTAGAAGATTTTTAAGCTAATCTTTGTTGGATGATGGTTTTTGTTGTATAGTAAACTTTACTTCTGATGTAATGTTAAGGATCTGTTGATACTTATGTGTTGTAAAATGTCAAAGGACCGCTCATGTGTATGGAATGATAAGTTTAAGATGTGTAAGGATAAGAACTCATGGTAAATAATTATCTTTTTGTGATTGTATATACTTCTATGATTATGGATTTGTGTTGTGGTTGATGTTTAGTTGACTTGTCTTTGGATTTTGTGAATCTCTAAGTGAAGTGGATTATGATTTATGTAATGTACATGTTTATGAATTGTGAATATTGATTTTTGAATGATTCTTAGTATCCTCAAATTGTTAGATTGGATCCTGGATTGAATTGATGATCAATTATAATATTATTGATTTTTAGACAGGGTCACACTTCCTGAATGCGATAATTCAGGGGGGGCGTGACATAGTTGGTATCAGAGCATGGTTTGAGGATCACTGAAATATTTGATATGTTGACATACAAAATATATTGAGGTCTAGTGAACTATAGTGATTGGTGAAAATTTTCTTTGATGCATTTTAGGAATCTAGGATGACGAGGACATTTAATCCTCCTACTTCATCTGCTTTTGATTAATTAAGTACGATAAAAAGGGTTGATCGGGGATATTAAATCAGAGTGGCGCAGTAGAAGCGTGATGAACCTAATACAATGGTAGCACAAAAAAAAAAAAAAAAAAAAAAGATGCGGTTGGAGAAGATATTTGATGTACGAAATTGTTTTGATGATCAAAAGAATTTCTAGAGATCAAGGACAAGAATAGCAAGGACAAGTTTACAAAAAAAAAAAAAAAAAGGATTAGAAATGAATCAGAATGTGATAACAAGAGGGTCAAGACATCATCGATTTAAAAAGAGAAGTCACCATAAAAGATTCAATCCTGTGTACGATGCGAGTTAAATTATGAAATAAGTTTGTATTCGTAGGTGACTGGAGCCTATTTTGCTTGTGGAAATTTAGATCATAAAAGAAAAGACTGCCCTTTGGACAAGAAGAAAGAATCACTGCCTCATAAATCATCAGCCCATGTTAGAGTGTATGTTATCACGAAATATGATTCTAAAGCTTTTGAATTAGTGGTCGAAGGTACTATTCATGTTTATGAAAGATTGCAAATATTTGTTTGACCATATGTCTCATCAATGATTTGATTCATAATATTTTGTTTATCACATGAGCATTCAACCTGAACCACTAGATTATATGCTATATGTAAATACAGCTATTGGGGATTGTTTGATAACAAACTCGATCTGGTCATCTTATTTGATTTCTATTGGAGAACACGACCTTCTTGCTGATTTGGTTCTCCTAGATATTTGGAGTTTTGATATTATACTAAGTATGGATTAACTATCTTCCAATCATACTAGTATAGATTGTTATACAAAATGATCACTTTTTGCATACTAGATCATCCCATCTTTTATTTCGAGAGTATTGGGCATGATTTACCTCCTTGCCTGATGTATTTCTAAATGACTTGCCTGATTTACCTCCAGATAGAGAGGGTGAATTTACTATTGATTTGGTCCTCGGGACAACCCCAATATCTAAGCCTCCTTACGGAATGACACCATTTGAGCTAGAGGAATTGAAAAAGCAACTACAAGAACTATTAGATAAGGGTTTTATTTGACTTAGTGTTTCACCATGGGGTGCTCCGATGCTATTAGTTAAGAAGAAGGATGGAACATTGAGGCTTTGTATTGATTATAGACAATTGAATCAGGTGACTATCAAAAACAAGTATCCCCTACCTAGAATTGATGATTTGTTTGATCAATTGCAAGGTGCACAAGTATTCTCCAAGATTGATTTAAGGTCAGGTTACTATCAATTGAAGATTATGAAGGAGGATATTCCAAAAATAGCTTTTAGAACTCGATATGGTCACTATGAATTCTTAGTGATGCCTTTTGGTTTAACTAATGCCCCTGCAACTTTTATGGAACTGATGAATAGGATATTTCAAATATTCTTGGACAATTGTATGATTATATTCATTGATGACATATTAGTATATTCGAGGAGTAATCAGGAGCATGAGGAACACTTGAGAAATATATTGTCCATACTAAGAGAAAAGAAGTTGTATGCAAAGTTCAGCAAATGTGAATTTTGGTTGAATGAAATTGCTTTCTTAGGCCATGTGATTTCAGGGAAGGGTATATCTGTTGATCCAAAGAAAGTGGAAGCTGTGGTTAAGTGGGAAGTACCAACAAACCTGATAGAAGTTCGAAGCTTCTTGGGCATGGCAGGTTATTACAGGAGATTTCTGGAGGGATTTTCTCAAATCGCTCAACCTCTCAACAAACTCACTCAAAAGAATGTGAAATTTGTATGGGGTGATGATTGTGAGCAAAGTTTTCAAGAGTTCAAAAGGAGATTGACTAGTGCCCCTATTCTCACTATTCCAAGTGGTGATGAGGGATTTATGGTTTATATTAATGCCTCAAGAAAGGGCCTTGGTTGTGTTTTGATGAAAGAAGGGAAAATGATTGTTTATGCTTCTAGAAAACTAAAGAGTTATGAACTGAATTATCCGACACATGATTTGGAATTGGCAGCAATTGTTTTTGCTCTAAAGATTTGGAGGCGTTACTTGTATGGGTGAACATTTAAAATCTTTACTGATCATAAGAGTTAAACATGAGGAGCAGAGATGGATAGAACTTCTAAAGGATTATGATTGTACCATTCTAACGTTATCATACGGGTAAAGCTAATGTTGTAGCAGATGCCCTTAGTAGAAAATCTACAAGTTTTATGACGACTTTGGTTGTGAAGCAATGGAAGTTATTAGAAGATAATTATGATTTGAATGATATGAAAAAAAAAGGGCAAGACTCAATGATATTAATGGCCTCCATCCAAGTGCAATCTGATCTCGTTCAACAAATTAAAGAAGGACAACTAAGAGATCGATGCTTGATCTGCTTAAGGAATGAAGTAGAAAAGGGATTGAAACTGAATTTTCGAGTTTCAGAGTATGGCCTATTGAGATTTGAGGATAAAATATATGTTCCAAATGACTCAGATATCAAAAATCAAATCCTGAGATAAGGTCATAATTCAAAGTACACCATGCATCCTAGTAGCACTAAGATATATAGAGATCTCCAAAGTCATTATTGGTGGGAAGGCATGAAGAAGGAGATTGCAATATATGTTTTAAAGTGTTTGACTTGTCAGCAAATCAAAGCAGAACACCAAAGACCTGGAGGTTTGTTGCAACCTTTAGATATTCCTGAATGGAAATGGGAATGTATTACTATAGACTTTATTTCAGGACTACCCCGAACTTCTAGAAAGCATGATGCTATTTGGGTTATCATTGATAGGTTAACGAAATCTGCACATTTCCTATCGATCAATATGACTTATTCTCTTGATAGGCTTGCAGATTTATATATCAATGAAATAGTAAGACTTCATGGTGTTCCAAAGGAGATAATCTCTAACAGAGACTTTAGATTTCTATCTAGATTTTGGAGAAGGCTACAGGAATCTATTTATTGGCACTAAAGTCAAGTTACACTTAGGAAGAAATGATGAAAGCTTATCCTTATCTTTTCATCGAATGAGTTATGATAAATTTAGAGGACTAAATTTTTCTTTAAGGAGGGGAGAGTGTAACATCCCCCATTTTTGAAAATTTAGTAAAAGGTTTGTTTGTAAAAATAAGGATTATTTAATGGTTATTTTATATTAAATGATATTATATTAAAAGTTTATGGCTAGGGACCTAAGAGTAAATATTAGAAGTTTGATATAATTTATGAAAGATTCAGATTTAAGTTAAAAAAAAAAAAAAAAAAAAAAAGAAGAAATATTGGACAAGTGTCACTAGCTATCCTAAGGGTGCCACTTATCTTTGCTCTAAAGATGACACCTAGCCCCTTTCATGCATGCATGACACCTTGTAACTCTTGCATTAGCCAAAACTCAAATAAGTAGATGAAAGGTTAAAGAAAACAAACCGGAAGAGTTGCAGCCAACGTGAGTTTGAGAAAAGAAGAAGAAGAAGAAAAAGAAGGAGAAGAAGAAGAAGAGCTTGAGGTTTTTCATCAATTTTTCCATATTTGGGATTCAAATAATTTTAAGGCAAGTGTTCTAACCTCTTCCTACAGAATTCCTAATCTTTGTTTTCCTTTTAATTCTTCATAATGCAAAAGATTTCAGCTTAGTACCAAACCGTTCTTTCCTTTTGATACAAATCCATGAATCTGAAATTTTTCGGTAATCTGACCTCTATTCAATGTTTCGGTCATAACATTTTGTAATAAACTCTGATTTAGACAAAACCTATTCCATTTGAAAGTAGACTCAAATATCTTTATTTTGACACTAAGATTGAATGATTCGGAGTTTAAATGCCTACTAAGACTTCTGTTTCAATTAACCTTATAGATTCTACAAAATAGGGACTGAAATTTCTGACCTTCTGTTACTAAATTGTTCATAACTCTCTAGAGAAAATTCTGAACTAAGCAAAACTTAGTTCTTTGGAAACTAGATTCGTGTATCTTTCTTTTGACACCTAGTTGGAAATTTTGAAGTATGTTTGCCTTCTGAAACTTCTGTTTAAATCGATTCTATAAGTCTGCAAAACAGGGATGATCATTTCTGACCTTCCTTTACTCTATTTGGTGTAACTTCCTGTTAAGAAATCAAAAAATTATAAATCTGAGTTCATCGGAAAATAGATTGATACAGCTTTCCAATGACACCTATTTTTAGTGATTTAGAGCATATTTGGTCATTCAAACAATTCAGAAACTATACCATTCAAATCCTGTCATAATTGAAAACTTTGTTGGGATTTGCCTATTCAATTTTCATCCTATTGGAAAATTGATTTCTGCTAAATTCTTCTTCAATTGAGCTTTATATTAGTCCTTTGAAGTTCTTGTATTGTTCATCCTGAAATTATTGTATAACTGAAATTTATTATGTAATGCTTTGTTTGCATTTCCTTGTTTGATAAGGCACATGCATATCTTCGTTGTTCCGCATGTGTTTCTGATATGTGTCAATGTTATCGTTCATACTACCCTTTTGTACTCTGGTGTCTTGTGGGATATTGTGAACCTTTGCCAGAAATGGTAAAGGGAGTTATGCTTAGAGCCCGCGATTGCTCTGCCGGCCCCATTGACTTCACTCAGACGTGGGTGGATGGAGCTCCCAGACGTGAGAGACTTATGCTTGGTGGTCATCCAGAAATGGATGAATCACATTATGTATGTGGTCCCACAGCGCCATCTATGCTCATTGATATGATATCCAAAGTTTTGTTTATGAGTTCATATTATGCTTTGGATAAAAATGGAATGCATGCTACATCAAGAATGACATACAAGCTTGTGTTTATTATTCGGTTCACTTGTTATACTTTGAAGTGTTTCGTTTGTCATTATTATGCCCCCAAACACTCTTATACCTTTGGATATGCACCTAAATACTTCATGTGCCATTTGATACATGCCTAAATGCTTCCTTTGCCAATGAAATGCTCTAATTTCCTTTCTCCTATTGTTATGTCTAATGCCTGTTTTTGAACGAGGTAAACCTTTGTGATTTTATATCAAAAGAGATGACTTCAAATGAACACTTGTATTTCTACTTTTGTATCTTGATACTAAGCTTACTTGAACTTCTCCTATCGCCATGGATATGTTAGACGCTTGCTGAGCTCTTTATGCTCACCCCGTTGCTATATAAATTTTTCAGGGTAGCTTATCACGCACTAAAATGCTAGAATTGGGTTAAAGCAGTGAAAGGCTAGAAGATTTTTAAGCTAATCTTTGTTGGATGATGGTTTTTGTTGTATAGTAAACTTTACTTCTGATGTAATGTTAAGGATCTGTTGATACTTATGTGTTGTAAAATGTCAAAGGACCGCTCATGTGTATGGAATGATAAGTTTAAGATGTGTAAGGATAAGAACTCATGGTAAATAATTATCTTTTTGTGATTGTATATACTTCTATGATTATGGATTTGTGTTGTAGTTGATGTTTAGTTGACTTGTCTTTGGATTTTGTGAATCTCTAAGTGAAGTGGATTATGATTTATGTAATGTACATGTTTATGAATTGTGAATATTGATTTTTGAATGATTCTTAGTATCCTCAAATTGTTAGATTGGATCCTCGATTGAATTGTTGATCAATTATAATATTATTGATTTTTAGACAGGGTCACACTTCCTGAATGCGATAATTCAGGGGGGGCGTGACAGTCCTCTCCTGCAGCCTATTGCCCAATCGGCCAGTTGTCTCCGCAACTCTGATATCCTTGGTACAATACCCGCTCTTCTTGGCCCGATGCCCGATTCCACGGCCCGAAGCCTTCTGTCGATACGTCGACCGATCCACCGGCCCGACATCCAATCTTCTGACATGTTCCTTCGGCACAACATGATTTTCCTGCTTTAATTGTCTCATCCTGATCGAAGCATCCTGCGTCACTCAAAACGCAGATTAAATCATAAACATATATCAAGTAGTTTCATCATCAAAATACGAGATTCAACAATCTCCCCCTTTTTGATGATGACAACCACTTGATGACGGAGTTAAACTTATCTCCCGGAGTTTAAACAAACTCCCCTTATCAATATGCCATATTGATAGAACCTTGAATTCAAACTGTATTCAAGTCATTGCAATATTCATCATGAATACTTGCAACACGTCAACATGAACATATGCATAAACTTATGCATCACATGTTATGTCATCAACATACTTTCATCAACATACTTCTCCCCCTTTGTCATCAACAAAAAGGAGAAGTATCACAATCAATCGTTTGTGATATTGATTAAACTCATTGCATGAAAAACATAGTATCAAGTTTTATCATCATGCAATCTTGGAGCTAGAAGATTTAGCAAGTGTTACATCATGCTTAGAACATTCATACTATCAAGTTTTAGATATGCAAGTTTTATAGCATATAAGATAGCACTTTTGGTAATGTTCAAGATAGCAAGTTCTACATCATGCAAGCTAGCAAATTAGAGATGTTCAAGAAGGCAACTCTTGCTTCTTGAAAATTTTGCTCTCTTTAGACCAACAAGCTAGCAGTTTTTACGATATATAAGTTTCACAATATATAAGCTAGCAAAAATTTCAAAAGCAAATGCAAGATAGCTTTCTTGTGTAAGCTCATGATTCTTGCTTGCTATTGCAATGTGCAAATTGCAAGTTTTGCTTCTTGAGATATTCAAGATAGTGATGTTCAAGAAGACAATTTTTCTTCTTGAAATAAGCAAGTTAGCAATCTTTGCTACTTAAGATAGGCAAGCTAGCAATCAAGTTTTTGCATCTTCTTGACTTGTACAAGCTAGCTATCTCCCCCTTTGTCATTGTAAAAAAGAAAGAGAGAATACAGTTTTGTAGTTCTTTTTTCCTTTTACAACGATTTCAAAATCATGACAAAGGATGAATAATCAAGTTATGAATGTCAAGACAATTTTTCATCATGAATATTTTATCATTACATGCATCATTATCATAAGTTGAAGTATTACATGCATGATATCATATCACCATTCATAATTACATTAATGTTTCAATATAACAATTTCTTCTCAAAATGTGTAACTTGGCACTCATAGCATTTTAAATCATGATTTACATCATATGCAATACATCACATCATAATTAGAAAGCACAAGTATTGCATGCATAATTGCACATCATAAATGTTTCATATCATGATGGTATCAATTTTGTCAAATTATATCCTACCATGCATGATCAAAACTTCTCCCTATTTTATCATTGAAAACAAGAAGAAAGTAGGGGGAAGAGCATAAAAGTGTTAAATATTTCAATCATTTCAAGGCATTTACATCATAGATCAAGTCATGATTTGTGATTCATCATAAAGCAAGTTAGTTTTCAATCATCACATAAGGCATTTAGGGAATTTTTGAAATATAGGAGAATGATTAATTTAAGCATACAATGTTTCAATCCAATTCAAGTCATGAATATCAATGCTTTCATATTGTGAGTATCAATTCATGAATACCACAAGATATTATTTGTCAATTTTGCAAGATCATGATTATGATTTAGATAAAACTTATTCAAATCAAATCATTAACTTGAAATTCATAATCAAGTCATTAAAATTAATTTCGAGATTCATAAAATATCATGAAATCATTAATCTCGATCAGATGGAAAAAGCATTTTTTAAGAGATTCTTTTTCATCTAAGCATGCCTTAGTCTTTATATGCCAAATTAAGATAAGCATGAAAGTTCAAGACATAAGGCAAACAAATCTTGTATTATGAAATATATGATATCAAGGCTCATGATTCATTCGAAAAGATATAGTACAAAGAGCAACTTGAAACATTCTTATCAAGATCACATTTTAAAATATTCCAAGTTTCAAGATATCAATATGACACTTCATTGAATTGCATTTCATTTGAAGAACTCCTTTTTGATAAATGTAGGGAGCATAATGAACGATCTTGATTTATAAAGAGCTTCATGTTATAATTATCAAGATCATGATTATGATTATTCTCTTTAGCAAAGAATCACAAAAGCACTTTATTTTTGCATAAGAAATCTCATTGTGTTATGATTTATAAATTCTTTTTCTACACATGAATCATAGGAGATATGAATGTGAAACAAATCTTTGCAAGCAAAAACACTATCATTCATATTTCAAGATGGAATTTATAAGCAGGAATCATTTAATCAAATCCATTTTAGAAAAATATTTTTCATAAGTGTATGAGAAAATCTGATTGTTAGGATACCAATTGTTAAATGAATCCGAAAATGAAATTAACACTTTCATATATTCAGACATGATTTTTGCTATAGATCTTGAAATTAAATCAAGAAGATCAAACAACTCATGATCATGGATAACTTAAAATCTCATGCATAAAATTGTTAATAACCATTTAATATTACATCTTTATGCATTACTTTAAATCAAACGTGATTTCATTCAACAATGTTAATCAAACATGATACACATTATTACTTCTTAACCATGATCAAAATCATTTTGTTTGTTTATCATGCAATATTATCATTTTCAAAATTATCAACATGATCATAATTTTTGTATTTTTATTTTTAAACATGTAATTTTCAAGAAAATTAATTCTAAACTAAAAAAGAAAATATATCATGAAAGCTACAAGTAATTTTAAAATAAACCAAAGGAATTTTAATTACCTCAATGTCGTAGGCTGGTAAGGCGTAGTTTGCCGCCTTGCTTTTGTTGACTTTCTCGTCTTCAGAGGAGCTCGATTCATCCCAATTTTTGTTCTTCTTCTTGCGTTTAAAGCAAGTAGTTCCATTCTTTTTGCTTTTTAATTTTCGTTTCATTTGTAGTTTAAGTTCACCATCACTTGAGCTTATGCTCGAGTGGTCTTCAAATGTTCTATGTCCCAAATCCTTCCTGTTCTTTGGAAGGTTGGTTTGTTCATCATTGTCCTCATCACTTGAGTCATCGGTCAAGTGGCATTCATTTGTCCAGAGTTCCAAATCCTTCCTGTTCTTTGGAAGGTGATTGTGTTCAACATGTTCATCATGTGCATTGTGCACCATTTCATATGTCATCAATGAACCAATTAGTTCTTCAAGTGGTAAGTTGTTTAGATTTTTAGCTTCTTGTATTGCAGTTACTTTTGAATCCCACTTTTTAGAAAGAGAACGCAAAATTTTGTTTACGAGTTCAAAATCCGAAAAATATTTCCAAGAGCTCTTAAACTATTGACGACATCCGTGAAACGGGTGTACATGTCGCCTATAGTCTCGCTTGGTTGCATTTGAAAAAGCTCGAAATCATGCAATAAAAAGTTAACTTTCGAGTCTTTGACTCTACTAGTTCCCTCGTGCATGATTTCAAGTGTTCGCCAAATGTCAAAAGTCGTTTCGCACGTGGAAATCCGATTGAACTCATTTTTGTCCAAAGCGCAAAATAAGGCATTCATAGCCTTTGCGTTTAAAGAAAAATACTTCTTTTCCAAATCCGACCATTTGTTCATCGGTTTAGAGGAAAGTTGAAAACTGTTTTCAATGATATTCCATAAATCTAAATTCGTAGAAATCAAGAAAACTCTCATTCGAGTTTTCCAATAAGTGTAGTCCAATCCGTTAAACAACGGTGGACGAAATACCAAAAAGCCCTCTTGAAAGCTATGAAGAGCCATTTCTCTCGGGTGTAAATCTGAAATGAGAAAGACCGGGCTCTGATACCAATTGTTAGGATCGAGAGCACTAAGAGGGGGGGGGGGGGGGGGGGGGTGAATTAGTGCAGCGGAAATCTCTAAGCGATTAAAAATGAAAGCTGCGTTCGTTCAATAAAAGTGATTTCGATGTAAAAGCCGATTATAAGATAACTTAAGATTAAGCGCAGTTTACGTCTAAACGCAGTTTGTGTCTAAACGCAGTTTTACGTCTAAACTCAGTTTACGTCTGAACGCAGTTTTATGTTTAAACGCAGTTTTGCATCTAAACACAGTTTTGTGTCTAAACGCAATTTTGCGTCTAAACGCAGTTTTGCGTCTAAACGCAGTTTTGCGTCTAAACGCAGTTTTGTGTCTAAACGCAGTTTTACGTCTAAACGCAGATTCTGAACTTTGAAAAGTGTTTTATGAATGCGCAGAAAGAAGTTTGCAGTTATAAATGGAATCAACACGTAAACGTAAACTGCAATGTAATGATCGTACGTAAAACGTCGATATACGTCTAAACGTAGATTCGGAAAGATCTGAACTTAGAAACTTGTTTGTAAAAGCACAGAAGACAGTTTGCAGTTATAAATGGAATCAGAACGTAAGCGTAAACTGCAATGTAAAGATCGTACGAAAACACCGATTTACGTCTGAATGCAGATTCAGAAAGATCAAAACTTAGAGACTCATTCGTAAAAGCGCAGAAGGCAGTAGCTATGTAGGAGGTTTGCAGTAATGATAAAGTGCTCAAAGTAAAAGCAAACCAGAGATTTAGAGTGGTTCGGTTAGTCTTGACCTACTCCACTTTTGGCTTCCTCCACCGACGTGGTCACCGACGTCAACTAGAGGCCTTCCTTCAATAGGCGAAGGCCAACTGCCCTTTTACAGTTTCACTCCTTTTGACGGGCTCAGGAGACAACCCTTACAGAACCTTTCTCTCCTCTCTTTACAACTCAAAACTTGAAGAACAGAGGGAGGAGAACTTTAGGCCTTAACCATAATTTTGAGCTCTAAGAATCATAGAAAAGATCAAGATTTCGGTGTCTATCTCTTGCTCTTTCTATGCTGAATGGGTGGGGTATTTATAGGCCCCAACCCAGTTCAAATTTGGAGCTCAAAATGATCAAATCCCGGAATTCTGGGATCAAGCGGTTGCACCTCCTGACTGGAGAGGTTGCACCGCCTGAGTCTGGCTCGGAGACTGAGCCCCAGGCGGTGCCACCTCCTGACTGAGGCGGTTGCACCTCTCCTGCCAGAGCTCGAAGACCGAGCTCAGGCGGTGCTACCTCTGTCAGGGGAGGTTACACCGCCCAGTCTCGCTCGGAGATTGAGCCTAAGCGGTGCCACCTCCTGGCTGGAGCAGTTGCACCACCCAGTCTCCCTGGGAGACTTAGCCCAAGCGGTGCCACCTCCTGGCTTGGGCGGTTGCACCTCCTGGTTAGCTCCATTCGGCCTAATTTCAGTTTTTCAAGGGCCCAATTGCCCCTGGATTAAGCTAATGGGATCACCTCCCATTTCCAACTTAATCAACGTGCTAACTACGATTAAATCTAAGACAATTTCTGCAGCTTTGCTTCGGTGCGTCAATCGCTTCTTCCGGCGAGTTTCCGGCGAACTTCCGTCGATCATCCGATGAACCCTCGGTGATCCTCCTGCGGACTTTCGGCAAACTCCTGGACTTGCGACGATCCACTTGGCGAGTTCCAACAAGCTTCGCTTGGCAAGCTTCTGGACTTCTCGAATCTGTTCCCGCAGAACCTCCGACGACCGTCCGAACTTCCGTCGAACTCTCGAACTCCCAACGTGATCATGAACTTGACTCCGGCGCAACTCCTGCTGCTTGTCTAACTTTTATCGTAGTTAATCCTGCACACTTAAAACAAAACTTCGATCGAGACAATTAATCCTAAGCAATTAACCAAGTTGTCCGACATGTCATTGGTCCCTCGACGCTTCGTCCGATTCTTCGGCGCATCGTCCTCTCCTGCAGCCTATTGCCCAATCGGCCAGTTGACTCCGCAACTCCGATATCCTTGGCACAATACCCGCTCTTCTTGGCCCGATGCCCGAGTCCACGGCCCTAAGCCTTCTGTCGATACGTCGACCGATCCACCGGCCCGACGTCCAATCTTCTGATATGTTCCTTCGGCACAACATGATTTTCCTGCTTTAATTGTCTCATCCTGATCGAACCATCCTACATCACTCAAAACGCAGATTAAATCATAAACATATATCAAGTAGTTTCATCATCAAAATATGAGATTCAACACGAATGACCTTGGCCAAGGATTTGTTTAAGTAAGAACACATGAGATATTCCTCTCATGATACTGAGAGCGGATGATCCTCTATCGATGCTCAATAGCACTCGTAAGGTTGGTTGCCACTCCCAATAACCGATTGTACTAGATTTGGAACTTTCAAACCTATAAGTCTAGTATCAAAGAGTGGAGTACTTATACATGACATCCTTAGTATCTCAAGTCTAAGGATTAGATAAACTACTAGGACTATAGAATTATTGTCTGACAATAAGGCATCATCAACCATCCAGTATTCCATGAGCGGATCAATCAGTGAACTCATTCTCCAATGAGCACCTGCATTGTATCCTTAGTGTCCCCACACGAGTAGTTATGAGATCAGTTGCCTCCATCACATGGATGGGTATACAGCATACTAGTCTCTAGTTATCTCGATGTCTCTCTCGAGTAACCTATGATTAGGATTATTTAGGGTTTGTGTTTAAAGGTGAATCAGTCTCATTATCATGATCTCATCGTGATCCAATTTTCATTACACAAATCCATATATTTCATAATATATATGCATATATACAACAAGCAATATAAATTGATAAAAATGACAAAATATAATAAGCAAAAATAATACGTATCATGTCACACATGCCATCACTCACGTGATTGGCTTGCAGGAACCTATGACTAGCAGATACAGCTTAAGGGATTCATGTCGAAGGACAGCCTAGATAAGGTGTATAGATTGCTTAGGTCCATTTATGGATTGAAGCAAGCTTTCCGAAGTTGGAACATAAGATTTAATGAGGCGATCAGATCTTGTGAATTGGTTAAGAAGAAGATAAGCCTTGTATATACAGGAAGGTCAGTGGGAGCACTATCACCTTCTTAGTGTTATATGTGGATGACATTCTGATCATTAGGAATGATATAGGAATGCTATCCATAGTAAAGACTTAGTTATCTAAAAACTTCTCCATAAAGGACTTAGGGGAAGCATCCTATATCTTGGGGATTCAGATCTATAGAGCTAGATCCAAGAGGAAGCTTGGTTTATCCTAGTCCAGGTACATAGACACCATTGTTAAAAGGTTTTGCATGAAAAATTCCAAGAGTAGTTTCATACTAATGAGACATGGGATATCGCTTTCTAGGAGTATGTCCCCAAAGATTAATGAAGAAAGGGCAAACTTGGATAGGAAACCCTATGCCTTAGCGATAGGGTCTATCATGTTTGTCATACTATGTACCAGGCCTGACATAGCGCATACTTTGAGTGTCATGTGTAGGTATCAAGCATATCCAGGCTTGGAGCACTAGAAAGCAATAAAGTGTATCCTTAAGTACTTGAAAAGGACTAAGGATCTTTTACTAGTGTAAGGATGTAGTAGCCATAGGGTTGAGGGCTAGTCGTGTTAAACCTTGGATTTTGATGATGAAGTCAATTATAAATTATTTGATCTAATCTATATATTGAGAAAAGTGTATAGGATTAACTATGATAGCAGTAAGACATAAAGTAGGTGTTGTACCGAAGTCAAGATCGAGATCTCATTGGGAGTTCAAGAGTTCATCGAAAGTCTGAACGTTCGTCGGAAGTTCTGCCGGAACTAACCGAGAAGTCCGGGAGCTTTCCAAAGAAGCTCGTCAGAACTCAATAAGAAGATCGTTGTAAAGTCTAGGAGCTTACCGGGAGTCTGCCGGAACATTGTTGAGAGTTTGTCGGATGTTAGTCGGAAGTATGCCGGAAGCTCGCCAAAAGAGCAATTGACGCACCAGAACAAGAAGTGTTGTGATTATATCTTAATTATCATAGTTAGATCATAAATTAAATTCAGTTTGGGAGGTAATCCCACTAACTTAATTAGGGGCCAACTAAGCCCTTAATAGGGTTGAATTGGGCCGAATTGAGTAACTAATTCAGCCCCTGAAAACATGGCCAACGGTGGCACCGCTTGGAAAGTAGTGCCCCAGGTTATCTGGGTGGTGGTACCACTGGCTATGAATGCTGCCAGTGGTGGTACCACCCCTGTCAAGCAGTGGTATCGTCTAGTGTTAGACTAGCGGTGATAGTACCGCCCAATAATGGTGGTGGTACCGCCAGTACCTAGAAATTCGGGGATGTGATACTTTTGGCTCCAATTTTGAAGCCATTGGGGCCTATAAAAACCCCACCCTTTTCTGCATGAAAGGGAACAAAAGTGAAAAATATACTATTGAATATTTGAGGTGTTAAGTGTTGTAAAATTTAGAAAGAGTCCTCCCCTCCCTCACTTAGCTTTATAAACATCAAAGAAAGAGGAGTGAGGCTTGTAAGGGTTATCTCCTAAACTCGGGAAAAGGAGAAAGCATTGTAAAGAGGTGTTCGGTCTTCACCTATTGAAGGAAGGCCTTTAGTGGAAGCCAGTGACCTCGTCCGAGGAGGAATCTGAAAGTGGATGTAGGTCACATTGATCAAACCACTCTAAATTCTAGTTTGCTTTTCATTTGTGTAATTTACGTCACTACAAATCTCCTTAATCTTCTCTTACACCTTTATGAAAGCTTTCAAGTTCAATTTCTCTCCGAAATAGATTGAATCGAAACCATTTTCGCCGAAATCGGTTTTAATCGAAACAAAGACTTTTGAAATCGGGAAAGCTTTCCACTACACTAATTCACCCCCCCTCTTAGTGCCGCTCTTGATCCTAACAGTTGGTATCAGAGCAAGGTTTACTCTCATTTGGTTTTAAACCCAAGAGAGATGACATTTACCAACAACCAAGAGGCTCATTCAATTACATGTCCGCCCATGATCAATGGGACAGATTACACATATTGGAAGACTAGAATGAGGATCTTCCTAATTTTAATGGATTTCAAATTATGTAATATTATAGAAAATGGGTTTCAAAAGTCTTCTCTTCCAATGAACGATTGGAATGAATTGGAGAAGAAGACTTTCGCCTTAAACGCCATGGATATGAATGCCTTGTTTTGTGCTTTAGACAAAAACGAGTTCAATCATATATCTATTTGTGAAACTACTTTTGACATTTGAAACACACTCGAAGTGACTCATGAAGGTACTAGTAGAGTGAAGGAATCGAAATTAATCTTTTAGTGCACACTTATGAGTTGTTTCGAATGAAACTGAGTGAGACTATTGGATACATGTACACCCGATTTACGTATGTCATCAATGGTCTAAAAGGACTTGGTAAAGGTTTTGTTAGGACTCTAGCTAGGAGAGTCCTAATTGAGAGGGACATTCATATAAAACCTACCTATGCCGACCCCTATTAAAGAGATGAAGAGGCCGGCTAGGGTTAGGAGGTTTTTTCTTAGAGAAGAATTAGGCGTTGTAAGGGAATAGGAGTCTTGAGTAGGAGTCCTATTAGGTGTTGGTTAGAAGTAAGAGTCTTAAGTATGAGTCCTATTAGGAGTTAGGGTTTAGAAGCCCTATAAATAGCCATGTATTCCTTCTCTTTTCATAAGCAATAGATGAATCTTTTCTGCAGCCTTTGAGCAGCAACTTAGAGGGAGGAACCCCTATAGAGTTCCAAGGAGGCCGATACCCTAAAGAGATCAACCCCAAGTTTAGAATCTGCAAGGGTTCTAACACCTGGTATTAGAGCAGCGTTCTTGGCATCTCGCTACCCTTCCATAGCATCCATCAGCCCTCCACAGCTGCCCAAAGCCATTCCCACAATTGCTTAAAAGATCATCGCCAAATTCCATCATCATCTCCACCACCGTGGATCATCCTTTGATCTCCATGTGAATTGCAACAGGTTTTGGTTTCCTACCTTACTGCTGTTGTAATTTAGTTATCCCTATCCGAAAAAAAAAAAAAAAATTGTTCCTATATTACTGCATAAACTTTTCGTCACAAAGTTTTCATCTCTACAACGAAAGATACATTGCAGAATTTCAGCCGCATAGCACTGTTTGTTTGATCTTGATACTATATTTTCTCTATCCAAACCAATCCACCAACCCTTTCAACCATCACTTCTCTCAACGTATACATGCCTTTAACCCATCAACAAAAGAGAGATATTAACATCACAGATTTGGAGTCATATACTATGGCATCTAAGGAGGCAATCAATGCTAAATTTGAAGCCTTCGAGGCATGAACGGAGGATAAGATTCAGACTCTCTTTACCGAATTCAGTTTGGGTCGACCACCAAGCCCGAAGAAATTACATCAAGGAGAGAGCTCTAACCATTCACATCATGCCTAAAGAGATGACTTCCAAGAGAGGGAATGCTCTATGACTGACCCCAACTATTCCCGCATGAGAGTAGACTTCCCTAGATGGGAAGAAGGAGACCCAATTGGCTGGATCTCGCACGCGGAGCGATATTTTTGGTACCATAAAACTGCGGATGCATCCATGGTGGAAATTACAGCTATACATCTTGAAGGGGATGCCATACAGTGGTTTGACTGGTTTGAACACATATATAGAGTCCTTTTATGGCGACAATTTAAAGAAGGACTACTGAACCGCTTCGGACCAACTTATTACGAGAACATTGACGGACAACTAGCAAAGATCTAACAAACCTCCACCATTCAGGAGTACCAAACTAGGTTTGAAAGGTTATCTAATCAAACTCATGATTAGTCTGAAAAATAGCTATTGGAGACCTTTATTGAGGGCTTAAAGCTAGAGATCTGGGGAGAAGTTAAGGCGCGACAACCATACACGCTTATGGCAGCCATCTCTTTCGCACGACTTCAAGAGGAGCGATTGAACCATGAAGTCCGGAGGACTAGGATCACTCCACGACCTACAATACTAAAGCCCTCAGCCCCCCCTACTATCAACCGAGTCCCTGCACCGAAAAGGTTAACAAGAGAAGAACTTTGGGAGCGATCTGCGAAGGGGTTATGTTGGCATTGCGACGAGCCGTGGAGCCGCGAGCATCGCTGTAAAAAAGGTAGACTTCTTATGATTGAACTAGTAGAAGAAGAGGTCATTGAACATCTAGAAGAGAGCCTTGAATTTGAAATAGAAGATATGGAAGAAGAGCCACAACCAACCGACATTACGGTACACGCACTAGCCGGCTACTCAAACCCGCAAACGATGAAAGTTGGAGGCCTTCTCAAACAACAGCCGATTACTGTTCTCATCGACACGGGCAGCACTAATAACTTCCTGAATAGTAAGGTTGCCGCTCGAATGACACTGCATATTGAAGGTTGCAGCAAGTTTGATGTAAAGGTGGCCGATGGCGGAATCCTAAAGTGCGACCAAAGATGCCCGCAGGTGAAACTATTACTACAAGACCAAGAAATTATCACCGATTTCTTCTTCCTACCACTTGATGACTATGAGGCAATGCTTGGTATAGAATGGCTGACTATACTAGGTGATGTCTCTTGGAACTTTTCTAAATTAATTATGAAATTCTACTGTAAGGGCAAACAGATCATCCTAAGCGGGAAGCGTGGAAGCAACGTTACCACTATTTCGACCCAACGAATGGAGAAAGTTTTACACAAGGTAAATGGTGGCTTTTTGATGCACCTATAGCAGCAATCAGAGAGGAAGAAAATAGAAATTGAAGATCAAAATCTTGCCCAATTGCTTACTGAATTTGTCGACATTTTTGCTGAACCATGCGGTCTTCCTCCTTCTCGACAACATGACCATCAAATTCCAATCCTTCCGAGCAAACCAATAGTGAACACTCGACCTTACTGATATGCTCACCTCCAAAAAGATGAAATTGAAAAGATTGTAAAGGAGATGCTTGAAACAGGGGTGATTCGGCCAAGTTGCTGCCCCTATTCCTCACCAGTGCTACTTGTACGCAAGAAGGACCGAACTTAGCGGATGTGCATCGACTACCGAGCTTTAAATGGCATCACCGTCAAGGACAAGTACCCAATACCAATGGTGGATGAACTTCTTGATGAATTAAAAGGAGCTCGAGTCTTCATGAAGTTGGACCTCCAATCCGGTTACCACCAAATTCGGGTATGTGAAGATGACATTCCAAAAACTGCATTCCGCACACATGATGGTCATTATGAATTCTTGGTAATGCCGTTTGGACTCACTAATGCTCCTTCAACCTTTCAAAGTCTCATGAACGATATTTTTTGGAGCTTTCTTCGCAAATTTGTGTTGGTATTTTTTGATGATATTCTCATTTATAGCCCTTCTCTTGAGACTCATTTTCAGCATTTACGGATTGTTCTGACGATCCTTCGGGAGAATACTCTTTTTGTTAAGCAACTAAAGTGTAGCTTTCTCCAGCAAAAAGTAGAGTACCTTGGGCACATAATATCAGAAGGAGTGGCGGTAGACCCAACAAAAATTGAGACAATGCAAGGCTGGCCGAAACCTACAAACGTGAAATTACTACGTGGGTTCCTTGGACTAATAGGCTACTACCGAAAATTTGTTAAGGACTATGGGAAGATCAGTGCGCCACTCACTTCTCTATTGAAAAAAGATGCTTTCCAATGGTTGGACAAAGCCTCTGCTGCCTTCGACAAACTTAAGGTAGCCATGACAACGACGCCGGTGCTAGCGCTACCAGATTTCAGCCGACCCTTCATCATTGAGACCGATGCAACTGGAGTTGGAATTGGAGCCGTTCTCATGCAAGATGGTCGACCACTCACATATACTAGCAAGGCATTATCTTTCTCTCATCAAAACATGTCAGTATATGATAAGGAGATGCTCGCCAATGTACACGTAGTAATGAGGTGGAGACCCTACCTGATCGGCCGACGATTTCAAATTAAAACCGACCATAGAAGCCTCAAGTATTTTTTGGAGCAAAAGATATCATCCCTTGAGCAACAAAAATGGGTAACCAAACTTCTTGGATTTGATTATGAAATTATTTACAAAAAGCGGAAAGAAAATGTTGTTGCAGATGCACTCTCACGGCTACTTGAGCAAGCTAAGGTTTCAGCCATCTCCCTTCCTACCACTAGTCTCCTCGTGGACATTAGGGAAGAATGGAAGAAGGATCCAGAGATCAGTAACATTATAAAAAAATTGAAGGAGGATCCAAGTGTAATATCCCACTACACTTGGGATTCGAGGGATCTACGCTACAAAGGTCGTATTGTGCTTATACCTGGCTCCCCTTGTATCACAATCATCCTGCATGAAATGCACTCCATACCTTCAGCAAGGCACTATGGATTCCTAAGAACCTACAAAAGAGTGAAGCAAAATTTTTATTGGAGAGGGATGAAAAAAATTATTGCTGAATATGTGGCACAATGTGATGTATGTCAATAGCACAAGGGTGAAACTGTGGCAAATCCAGGGAAACTACAACCACTACCTATACTGGACTCGGTGTGGACT
Organism: Musa acuminata AAA Group; assembly: GCF_036884655.1. NCBI lineage: Eukaryota > Viridiplantae > Streptophyta > Magnoliopsida > Zingiberales > Musaceae > Musa > Musa acuminata. The sequence goes on along the minus strand of NC_088346.1, from coordinate 29,633,916 downwards.
GACATCTCCATGGACTTCATTGAAGGGCTGCCACATGCCAAAGGTAAAAGCACAATTCTCGTGGTGGTTGATCGACTTACGAATTATGCTCATTTTTGTGCTGTGAGAAGTCTCTTCATTGCTGCTAGTATTGCCCAAGTTTTCATAGAAAATATTGTTCAACTGCACGGGATGCCAAGGTCCATTGTATGTGATCATGATAGGATCTTCACTAGTAAAATTTGGACCGAGTTATTCTAGTTACAAGGCACCAAACTCAAGATGAGCACAGTGTATCATCCACAAACTGACAGCCAAATAGAGGTGGTAAACAGGTGTTTAGAGACATACCTTTGGTGTTTCGCTAGCGACCGACCAAAAGAGTGGGCAAAATGGCTTCCCTGGGCTGAATGGTGGTATAATACTACATATCAATCATCTACAAAATGTGCCCCTTATGAAGCGTATTGGAGCAGTGGCATATAGACTTAAATTACATGAGGATGTCAAAATTCACCCTGTCTTCCACATGTCATGCTTGAAGCCCAAGTTGGGAGAACACGAGTCACCCCAGATCCAATTGCCCAACACCACTGAGGATGGAGTTATTCATGCTCAACCACAAGCCATCCTCGATCGCAGGATCGTGATGCGTCGACGACGTCCCTCTACTGAAGTACTAGTGCATTGGAATAATTTACCACTTGAAGACGCCACATGGGAACCATATGAGGAGCTGAAGACCCGGTTCCCTGAGTTCATGGAATCTTAGCCTTGAGGACAAGGCTGATTTGAAGAGGGCGGGTCTGTTAGGACTCTAGCTAGGAGAGTCCTAATTGAGAGGGACATTCATGTAAAACCTACCTAAGTCGACCCCTATTAAAGAGATAAAGAGGCCGGCTAGGGTTAAGAGGGTTTTTTCTTAGAGAAGAATTAGGCGTTGTAAGAGAATAGGAGTCTTGAGTATGAGTCATATTAGGAGTTGGTTAGAAGCAAGAGTTTTAAGTAGGAGTCCTATTAGGAGTTCAGGTTTAGAAGCCCTATAAATAGCCATGTATTTCTTCTCTTTTCATAAGCAATAGATAAATCTTTTCTGCAGCCTTTGAGCAGCAACTTGGAGGGAGGAACCCCTATAGAGTTCCAAGGAGGCCGATCCCCTAAAGAGATCAACCCCAAGTTTAGAATCTACAAGGGTTCTAACAGGTTTCTCGGATTTTGAACTTGTTAATAAAATTCTAAGATCCCTTCCAAAGAGTTGGGACCCTAAAGTCACGGCCATTCAAGACATCAAAGACCTAAATAACTTTCCTCTTGAGGAACTGATCGGGTCACTAATGACCTATGAGATGACTTGTAATGCTCATGAAGAGCTTGAGAATAACGTTCTAAAGAACAGGAAGGACATGGCTCTAAGAACTCAAGAAGACCACTTGAAAGAAATTTCAGGTGATGAGGACCTCGATGAAGACTTGGCACACTTAACAAAAAGGTTCAAAAAATTTATAAAAAGAAATAAATTTAAAAATGATACTAAAAATAAAATTAAACCTAAGAAAGAACAAGTGGTATGCTACGAATGCAAGAAGCTCGGACATTATAAGAGAGAATGTCCCCAAGCAAAGAAGAGACAACCAAAGAAGAAAAAGGCTCTGAAAGCAACATGGAACGACTCAAGCTCATCCGAAGAAGAGGAGCCAACCAACACTGAGCAAGTTGCTCACTATGTACTAATAGCTATTGGAGATAAGGTAACAAGTTCATTAGACTCAAATTTATCTTTCGATGAGCTTTTAAGTGCATTTCATGAATTATTTGATGAATGTAGAACCTTGAGTAAAAAGTATAACTCTTTAAAAAAGAAACATGCTTCTCTTATTAGCTATTTTGATAGACTAAAAATTGAGCATGATGATAGTTTAGCTCCCTACACAAAATGCCATAAAGTAGAGACACTTAGAAAAGAAAACTTGCTACTCAAAGAAACCTTTAAAAAATTTGAGGTTGGTAGCAAGTCCTTGAACATGATCTTTACCAACAAGGATCACATTTATAGAAAAGGTGGAATCAGATTTGTGAGTAGCTCTCACCAAAATCCAACCACCTTTGTTAAAGGCCCTACTTTGCATGTTTCACCCCGAAACAAATGTAACTTTTATTACAAATTTGGGCATGTAACTTATCATTGTCCATTTAAGAAATATAGTCCACACAAATAGATTTAGGTTCCTAAAGGAATCATAAAGAACTCCATACCAAATGACAAGTTAAGCCGATCGATTTTTATGGCACCCAATGTCAAATGGGTGCCTAAAAATTTTCTTTTTTGTAGAAACGTATACCATCACAAGCTAGGAGCAAGAGATGGTACCTTGATAGTGGATGTTCAAGGCATATAACCAGAGATCCATCTCAATTCTCTAAGCTCACTAGCATAGACGAAGGATATGTCACCTTCGGAGACAACAATAAAGATAAAATCATTGGCAAAGGAACCATAGGTAACAAATCTACCTTTTCTATTGAAGATGTATTGTTAGTTGATGGCTTAAAGCATAACCTTTTGAGCATTAGTCAATTATGTGATAAAGGATACATCATTAGATTTGAATCCAATGCTTGCATTATTGAAAAAACATACAAAAACACATCTATGATTGCTCTAAAACAAAATAATGTATACACTATCGACTTTAATGATTTTTGTAATGAAATGTGTTTTTCGGTTTTGAATGACGATGCTTGGCTTTGGCATAGGAGGTTAGGTCATGCAAGCATGAAACTAATCTCTCAAATTTCGTCTAAAGAACTTGTGAGAGGAATTCGTCACATTAAGTTTGTCAAAAACAATGTGTGTGATGCATGTCAACTAGGAAAGCAAATAAAAAGTAGTTTCAAACCAAAGAACCAAATAAGCACCTTTAGGCTATTGCAATTAATCTATATGGACTTATTCGGACCAATTGCTATGTCAAGCCTAGGAGGAAGCAAATACGCATTTGTCATTATGGATGGTTATAGTAGATACACATGGACTTACTTTTTGGCACACAAAAGTGATTGCTTTAGGTATTTCTCTAAATTTTGTAAACTTGTTCAAAATGAAAAGGATATTATGATTTCATCAATTTGGAGTGATTATCATGGTGAATTTCAAAACCGTGATTTCCAAGAATTTTATGAATCTAATGGAAACAACCATAATTTCTCTACTCCAAGAAATCATCAACAAAATGTAGTAGAAAGAAAAAATAGAAACTTCTAAGAAATGGCTAGAACCATGTGAAATGAACATAACCTTCCCAAATATTTTTGGGCCGAAGCCGTAAATACGACATGCTATGTCATGAATAGAGTTATAGTAAGACCATTGCTCGCCAAAACTCCTTATGAGTTGTGGAACAATACAAAACCCAATGTTTCATATTTTAAAATTTTTGGGTGTAAGTGTTTTATCTTGAATAAAAAAGATGCCTTAGAAAAATTTAATGCAAAATCTGATGAAGGGATTTTTCTTGACTATTCTTCTATTTCTAAAGCATTTCGTATCTTTAACAAAAGAACTTTAATTATAGAAGAGTCTATTTATGTTGTTTTCAATGAAGTTTTCGAATCCTTACCCAAGGAATGAAAGTATATAGATGCTCATCCTAAGGAGCTAATCATAGGAGACACATCAAAAAGGGTTCAAACTCATTCTTCTCTTAAGATTTTTTGTGCAAACACTGCTTTTCTCTCTCAAATTGAACTAAAATGCATTGATAAGGACTTAAAAGATGATTCATTAGTTATCATAATGTAAGAAGAGTTGAATCAATTTGAGAGAAATGAGGTGTGGAAGCTTGTTCCTAGGCCAAATGACCATTTAATTATTGGTACTAAATGAGTCTTTAGAAACAAGCAAATTGAATTTAGTATCATGGTTCGAAACAAGGCTAGATTAGTGGCCAAGGGTTTCAACCAAGAATAAGGTATCGATTATGAAGAAACCTTCGCTCCTATGGCATGATTAGAAGCCATATGGATGCTCCTTACCTATGATAGTAGTAATAATTTTAAGTTGTTTCAAATGGATGTTAAAAGTGCTTTTCTTAAAAGCTTTATTTCCGAAGAAGTTTATGTTGAACAACCTCCCGGATTTAAGAATGATAATTTTCCTAATTATGTGTTTAAATTGATTAAAGCTCTCTATGGATTGAAACAAACCCCACGGGCTTAGTATGAGAGACTTAGGTCATTTCTTATTCAAAGTAATTTCTCTAATGGCAAGGTCGATACTATATTATTTATTAAACATATTAAAAATAATTTTCTTATTGTTCAAATTTATATTGATGACATTATTTTTAGTTCCACGAATGAATTTTTATGCGAGTCATTTGCCAAAAGTATGAGTCTAAAGTTTAAAATGAGCCTAATAGGAGAACTAACCTTCTTTTTAGGCTTATAAATTAAATAATTTAGTAATGATATTTTTCTTAGTCAAACAAAATATGCTTTATACTTGCTAAAACGATTTAATATGAATAGTTCAAAAGCTATCAACACTCTTATGAGTACATCCACTAAGTTAGACATCAACGAAAGTGGAGAAAGCTTTGATCAAAAAGCTTATAGGGGTATGATAGGTAGTTTACTATACCTCACCGCAACTAGATCCGACATCACGTTTAGTGTAGGACTTTATACTAGATTTCAATTAAATCTTAAACTATCTTATCTTAAAGCATTCAAAAGAATACTTAGATATCTTAAAGGAACCACAAATCTAGGATTATGGTATCTAAAATCCGAGAACTTTGAGCTAATTATGTATGTTGATGTGGATTTTGCTAGATGTAGAATAGATAGAAAAAGCACAACCAGAATGTGTCAATTTTTAGGACATACACTTGTCTCTTGATCCTCCAAGAAACAAAACTCGATTACACTATCCACAACCGAAGTCGAATACATTGCGGCTAGTGCATGCTGTGCACAAGTTGTATGGATGAAAAATACATTAGAAGATTATAAAATTTATCTTAATAATATTCTTATAAAATGCGATAATACAAGTGTAATATGTTTAATAAAAAATCTTATTCAACACTCTAGAACCAAACACATTGACATTAGGCATCACTTCATACGAGATCTTATTAATAATTATGATGTAATCTTAAAGTTTATTGATACGAAACATCAATTGGCCGATATCTTTACAAAACCCTTAAACGAAGAACAATTTGATTTCATTAGAAGGGAATTAGGGATGTTAAACTGTCTGAATGCATGAATTTTTAAATTTTATTTTTGGACTTTCTTGATTCTTTGAATCACTCACTTAAATCATGATCTTATAGTATGCGCAATGAACAATATGCATTTTCCTGCACGAGTTTTATATGATGTTTGCGTTCAAATTTTATACGATGAATCATGAACTTATGGTATGCATTTTTTGAATACAAGTTTTATATGATGTTTGAGTATGAATTCTCTCCTATTATGATACAAATTTTACATTATGATGTAAATAAGGTTGTGTGCTTTAATAAAAATTTTGCAAGTTGGAATCTCCCCATGACAGCACCACACAACAATGTGAGCAGTGCTCACTGCCTTGTAGGCAGTGGCACTGCTTAGCTGGCGGTAGCACCGCCAGTTGTCACGGGTGGTAGGCAGTGGCACTGCCCAGCTAGCGATGCCACCGCCCGTAACCTGCCCCTTATAAACACCAAGTTAGAACCGACCCCAACCCATTCTACACTTCTCCAAACAGCACTAAAACTCTTGCTCTCCCTCTAACTACTCCAAAATACCCATCTCCTACTAAATCAAGGATCAATCTCCGATATCCTTTTGGAGATCACTAGAAGGAAAACTACTAAGGTAATCTCTACACCAAATTGATTCTTCTTTGTATTACTTGTTCTTGCTCCTTATTTGCCTTCATAATTATAGTCTCAATGAGTTTTAGAAAATCCTCCAAGGACAAAGGGAAGAGGAGATTAGATGAAAATTATGACTCCTTACTTTTCGATTCTAATCAACATGCCCTTAAATTTTCATCCATAGAGTCTAGGAATGTTCATAAGGGTAAGTATGTTGATTTAGAGGAATTAAGTGATTTAGAACACATTCAATGGTTTGCTAATCTAAACATTCTCCGATCCTTCAAATAAGTGAACCCATTTACCCTAAGCTTGTTAGGCTATTTTACAATAATTTACATGTAGATGAAAACAAAAGGGTATCAACCTATCTCTTAGGACATCATATACACATTACGGATAGCATGATTTGCAACTTCATAGGAATTACGGAGAAAGAAAAAGGGTGTTATTTTAGAGGACAATGGGATGAAGAATCAGTTGAGACTACTTATACTGATGCTTAAGAATGATTTTTGGTAATCCAAACTTAACTACTCTTCCAAAAAGCTGTGAACACCTACTGTTGGGAAATCTTGGGAGCGACATCACATGCACAGTGGAAGAATAAGAAAACAAAATTTTTAATTTCCTAAAAAGATTTTCATCATCGTGCGAAGATTGGTGCACAAAAATCTGTGAAACAAAATGCGTATAGAATAGATTGTGTTACCTAGGAAGATCATATATCCCTATTTCCTTACAGATCTCTAGGAGAGGGTGAAGGAGGTCAAGCATCCTCCTCTCTATCGGTGATTCACACAGCAAGGCTGCGACGATACTCCTTAAAACTCCAGGCCTGCTCTGAGGTGGAGAGGGGGAGGAGAATATGAGAGGCAAGCAAAGGCTCTAGCTTATGAACCACTGAATCCCTCCTATTTATAGAGGTCCCCTATCAACTTAACCCTAATGGATCCTCTCTTATTGAGTATTGGATCTCCATCCAACTACCCAAGCCTCTTAGATTAGTGGATCTCTCTCTAATAATCTCTTATGGGCTCTTATTGGATCTCATCCATAGGATCTAATAATTTAGGGGCTTATTGGATATCCAATAAGATAGGGGCTCCGACGGATATCTCATATCCGAACGCCTACCATATGTGTGTGACCCTCTAGGCCAAATATCGAGCTAGCTGTGAGTCATATTTGTCAGAACTCCTTCTGGCTCAGTGAATTATTATCTCCATAATTCACTCCTCATCGACTACGAACGTACTAGGCCACTATGCCGTAGTCCTTTGATGATATAGGGGAATCCAATCCATTGGACCTATCTGTCCTTAGTTATCGTGTACCTATAGTCTCTCATCCATCTAATATCCTAGAGACCGTATACCGTGTATGGTGCTGTCAGACCCATAAGGTTTCTACTCGAGCCTCGCTCTAATCGGGTTCTCCCAAAGAACTCTTTCTCTCTCAATTCGAATGACCCTAGCCAGGGATTTTTTGAGCAAGAATACATGGGATATTCCTCTCATGATGCCGAGAGTGGATGATCCTCTATCAATACTCAATAGCCCTCATAAGGTCGATTGCCACTCCCAATGACCGGTTGTACTAGATCTGGGATATCCAAACCTATAAGTTCAGTATCAAAGAATGAAACACTCATATAGGACTTCCTTGGTGTCTCAAGTCTAAGGACCAAATACACCACTAGGACTACGAAATCTCTGTTTGACAATAAGGCATCATCAACTATCTAGCATTCCGTAAGCGGATCAATCAGTGAACTCATTCTCCAATGAGCACCTGTATTGTATCCCTAGTGTCTCCACACGAGCAGTTATGAGACCAGCTGCATCCATCATATGGACGGGTATATAGCACACTAATCTGTCCGGTTATCTCGATGTCTCTCTCGAGTAACCTATGACCGGGATTATTTAGGATTTGTGTTTAAAGGGGAATCGATCTTATTATCGTGATCTCATCACGATCCGATTCCCATTTCACAGATCCAAGGACATCACAATATATACATGCATATATGCAATAGTCAATATAAAGTGATAAATGCTAAAAATATAATAAGCAAAAAGATTCCATGTCAAGTCACACGTGCCAATCACCTATGTGTCTGATCTCCATCAAACCCCTATAATGCTCAAAGATAATCTAAGACAATAGTTTTGTTAGTGGATTTGTAATCCTATCTTCGAATGAAACTCTTTCCATTACTACATCTCCTCGGGTCATGATTTCTCTAATAAGTTGGAACCTCCTTAGTGCTAGTCATAGGTGCCCAGCAAGCCAATCACGTGAGTGATGGCACGTGTGACTTGATACAAAATCTTTTTGCTTATTATATTTTGGCGTATATCACTTTATAACTATTGCATAAATGCATATATATATTGTGATGTCCTTGGATTTGTGCAATGGGAATCGGATCGTGATGAGATCACGATAATGAGATCGATTCACCTTTAAACACATATCTTAAATAATCCCGGTCATAGGTTACTCGAGAGGGACATCGTGCTAAACGGATAGACTGGTGTGCTATATACCCGTCCATATGATGGATGCAGCTGGTCTCATAGCTGCTCGTGTAGGGACACTAGGGATACAGTACAGGTGCTCATTGGAGAATGAGTTCACTGATTGATCCGCCTACAGAATGCTGGATGGTTGATGATGCCTTATTGTCAGATAGCGATTCCGTAGTCCTAGTGGTGTATCTGGTCCTTAGACTTGAGACACCAAGGATGTCCTGTATGAGTGCTCCACTCTTTGATACCAGACTTATAGGTTTGGCTGTCCCAGATCTAGTACAGCTGGTCATTGGGAGTGGTAGTCGACCTTACGAGGGCTATTGAGTGTCGACAGAGGATCATCCACTCTCGGCGTCATGAGAGGAATATCCCATGTGTTCTTTCTCAGACAAATCCCTGGCTAGGGTCATTCGGGTAGAGAGAGAAAGAGTTCTCCGAGAGAATCCGATTAGAGCGAGACTTGAGTAGAAACCGTATGGGTCTAACAACACCATGCTCGATATACGGTCTCTGGGATATTAGATGGATGAGGGACTATTGTTAGGATCGAGAGCACTAAGAGGGGGGGGTGAATTAGTGCAGCGGAAATCGTATAATAAATTTAAAACCAAAAGCTGCGTTTGTTCAAAAACTATTATGATGCAAAAGCAAATTCTCAGTTTGTATCTAAGTGCAGTTTGCGTCTAAGCGCAGATTGCGTCTAAGCGCAGTTTTGCGTCTAAGCGCAGATTGCGTCTAAGCGCAGTTTTGCGTCTAAATGCAGATTTACGTCTAAACGCAGATTTTACGTCTAAACGCAGTTTTACGTCTAAACGTAGTTTTACGTCTAAGCGCAGATTGCGTCTAAGCGCAGTTTTGCGTCTAAATGCAGATTTACGTCTAAACGCAGATTTTACGTCTAAACGCAGTTTTACGTCTAAACGTAGTTTTACGTCTAAACGCAGATTTACGTCTAAACGCAGTATTACGTCTAAACGCAGTTTTACGTCTAAACGCAGTTTTACATCTAAACGCAGTTTTACGTCTAAACGTAGATTTACGTCTAAACGCAGTTAGACGCAGATTTACGTCTAAACTTTGAAACTTGTTTGTATACTCGCAGAAGGCAGTATGCAGATGAAACCAAGACGTAAACGTGAACTGAAATCTGATGATTGAGCGAAGAAAGCCGATTTACGTCTGAATGCAGTTTTACGTCTAAATGTTGAAACTCGTTTGTAAGATCGTAGAGGACAGATTGCAGTTATTAATAGGATTAAAATGTAAGTGTAAACTGCAAGGAAGCTCGTTCGTAAAAGCACGGAAAACAGATTTGCAGAATCAAACGTAAACGTAAACTGTAATGTATGAAAATACGAGTTTACGTCTGAATGCAGATTTGGAAGAACAGCACTTAGAACTTGTTCGTGAAAGCGCAGAGAGCAGTAGTGATGAGGGAGGTTTGCAGTAATGATAAAGTGCTCGAAAATAAACGCAAACCAGAGATTTAGAGTGGTTCGGTCAGCCTTGACCTACTCCACTTTTGGCTTCCTCCACCGATGAGGTTGCCGACGTCAACTAGCTGCCTTCCTTCAATGGGCGAAGGCCAAACTTCCCTCTTACAGTTTCTCTCCTTTTGACAGGCTTAGGAGACAACCCTTACAGACCTTTCTCTCCTCACTTTACAGTTGAAAACTTGAAGAACAGAAGGAGGAGACTCAAGGGCTTTACAACACTTTTGAGCTCTTTAGAATCACAGAAAAGATCACAATTTCGGTATATGTCTGTATCTTTTCAGTGCTGAATGGGTGGGGTATTTATAGGCCCCAACCCAATTCAAAATTCGAGCTCAAAACGATCAAATCGATCAAATCCCAGAATTCTGGGATCAGGCGGTTGCACCTCTCGACTGGAGAGGTGGCACCGCCTGGCAGAGCTCGAAGACTGAGCTCTGCCGATTGCTTCTTCTCTGCCAGAGCTCGAAGACTGAGCTCAATGGTTGCATCACCTGGCAGAGCTCGAAGACTGAGCTTGGTGGTTGCATCACCTGGCAGAGCTCGAAATCTGAGCTCGGTGGTTGCATCACTTGGCAGAGCTCCAAACTGAGCTCAAGCTGATGCACCATTCTGCCATAGCTCGAAGACTGAGCTTGGTGAATGCATCACCTGGCAAAGCTCGAGACTGAGCTCAGGCTGATGCACCACTCTGCCAAAGCTCGAAGACTGAGCTTGGTGGTTGCATCGCCTGGCAGAGCTCGGAACTTGAGCTCTGGCGGTGCAACCTCTTGGCTGGAGCGGTTGCACCTCCCAGCCTTGCAACCCTGGCGGTTGCACCTCCTGGCTGGGGCGGTTGCACCTCCCAGCCCCACAGCCCAGGCGGTTGCACCTCCTGGCTGGGGCGGTTGCACCTCTCAGCCCCACAGCCCAGGCGGTTGCACCTCCTGGCTGGGGCGGTTGCACCTCCTGGTGCAATCAGGGTCCGAATGGTTCACTCCATTCGACCCACTTTGAATCTTTTCAGGGGCCCACCTGCCCCAAGATTAAGCTAATGGGATCACCTCCCATTTTCATGCTTAATCATCGTGCTAACTACGATTATCTCTAAGACAACTTCTGCAGCTTGCTCCGATGCGTCAATCGCTTCTTCCGGCGAGTTTCCGGCCAACTTCCGTCGATCAACCGATAACCCTCGGTGATCCTTCTGCGGACATCCGGCATACTCCTGGACTTTGCGACGATCCACTTGGCGAGTTCCGACGAGCTTCGCTTGGCAAGCTTCTGGACTTCTCGGATCTGTTCTCTCTGAACCTCCGACGACCGTCCGAACTTCCGTCGAACTCTCGAACTCCCAACGTGATCATGATCTTGACTCCGGCGCAACTCCTGCTGCTTGTCTTAATCTCATCGTAGTTAATCCTGCACACTTATCTCAACACATAGATTAGATAACAAATGACAATTGACTTCATCATCAAAATCTGAGATTCAACAATCTCCCCCTTTTTGATGATGACAATCAATTGATAAAGGAGTTATCCTTAACTCCCCCTATCTATATGCCATAGTTGAGATAAGTCAACCTTGAATTCAAGACCTAAGAATTCAAGTGACGCATTGATAAGTTAGATCAGTTAAACTTATCAATGCTCCCATCATGATGCCTATCATGATGTATCTCTTCAAGAATTATGTCAAGGCATGACATACATCAACAAGTTTGTATGATAGTGTTTGTAACTAATCATCATGTAATCATATAAAGCTACGAAGGACTTTTTACATGATGCTTACATTTGAGATTTTCTAGCAAGTTTGCATTTTCTATAGAATATCAAATCAAGATATGATGCAAACTATTGCACATGTTCACATATCTCTTGGTGATGCAAGGATGGCATAACATTGTTTATGGCATCACTCAAGTATTTGTAACTATGACATAGATATGATTATGGCAGTTCAGCTATGACATAGTGTTTATCAATTCATATTTTTCTCCCCTTTTGTCATCAACAAAAAGCGTGATAGCATTATCAAGCATATAAAGGAAGTCATGACACATATATCACTTTATTGTTTTTGCTTGACGGAGGAAAGTCATTTTCCAAGGAGTTTTCATAAGAGTGTACGGGAACAACCCATTTTTAGCATACAACCCGAAAAATGAACTTCTTACATGCATTTGGTTAAAAATATTTGTCACATAATTTGCAACATGTTATTTGATCAAGCGTTGTCAAGGCATGTAATAGTAATAACTCAAGTATTTGTCACATAATTTGCAACATGTTATTTGATCAAGCGTTGTCAAGGCATGTAATAGTAATAGCATTCGAATAATTTTGATGTAGTAACACAATTATTTCAAGTGCAGCATTATATCATATTGCATAGCAGGATTTTTATTTCAGCAAGTGTAGCATTGCATCACATGGTAAGATATCAGCTCGTATGATGCAAATTTTTGTTTGATACATGGCATGATAGCAATCATATTAGCAATAGCTACCATATCAATGTCATACTGCTGACTTATCAACTTACATTGGTATGTTGCTTCATATTTTCAAGGCATAGGCTTTTAAACCTTTTTAGTTTCAGTGCAAAAACCGAGATAAACAATAAGAGATGTTTGCAAATATGCTTACGCAGACAAAGATAACCATATCAGGGTAACATATGTACAGTATATCAGATAACCATAAAGACAAAGTCCTTCATGAATAACATAAGGAGTTTACAACATGTCATATCAAAAACATCAGATGTTTATACAAGCTTATTCATGAGGTGGAAGATTAAAGTGCCTAAATAAAGAGTCAAATTGTCGATGGATTTGTTGTAGCTCGGTTAGGATTTGATCTTGTCGAAGTTCAAGCCGTTCTTGTCGTTGCTCAAATCGGTCCATCCGAATCCCGATATCTTCGATGGATGATGTGTGAGTTTGCTCAACCGGATGTGTTTCCTCAAAGGGACAGATTGGAGGAGAGTGGGTACTCCTAAAGACTGGGGTTTCCGGCTCTGGTTCAGGTTCAGGTTCAGGGGGATTAGTTCTTCTAGGCATTCTAACCCAGTTGCCGTTTCTATAGTGACATCTTAGTCGGTGAAGTAGATTTTTGTTTATTATGCTGTATCTATCTGATTTCATTACTTCTTCTTCTAGTGGTATTTGAATGTCGTAAGCTTTCATTATTCTAGTAATAATTCCACCATATGGGAGCATCATATCTTTTGTAGATAATTCCAACATGTTTTGTTGGATCAGATAGCCAAGACAAATGTCACGTTCTTTCATAATTAGGTACATAATTCCTAATTCCAATTGACTCACTTCATCATGATGGTATTGCTTAGGAAGAATTATACTAGTCATGATATGATGAAGTATCTTAGTGTTAAAGGGCATTAGATGTTCACAACTTTTAGAAATAGATTCTATGTTAGGATTGGCAAGGATTGTTCCTAAGGCGTTAACGTAAGATGTTCCAATAGTATTTTCATCCCATGATCCTTTAAAGTAAAGTCCTATGCTTTTCATGGGAATACCTATTATATCACAAATGAATCTATCAGTGATTGAAATGTGTTGTCCTAATAGATAGGTTGATATCCTTTCTTCATCATCTTTTTGCATATTGTTATAAAACAATCTAACTAGTCTAGGATAAATGGGTTCGTTGATCTGCAAAATGGGAAGTAGATTTAGGTTTGCAAACCAATGGATAGTCTCTACATCTCTTAGTTCATTCAGATCTACATATTTTCCCTTATTAATGCTTCTTAGTTCGAAGAAGAGAAATTTTTCAGCATGGTTTTTGGAATCAAAAAGAGTGAGATCAAACTCTTCTACTACTCTCCTCTTTCCCTTGTCCCTTGAGGATCTTCTAGATCCCATTACTACTGCTGTTTTAGAGGGATGATGATGAGCTAAAGTAAATGAAGAACAAAACAGAATTTTAAGAGCTTCTTAGAGAATACCTTTGTGAAATCTTCAAGAGAAGGAAGGATTCTTGATGTTTTGCTCCGAAATGGGAGGTATTTGGAAGGTTTAGAGGAGTGAAGTGGGAATGGAGGTGTCTTGGAAGAGTAGAGGAGGAAATGGGGGTGAGTTGGGGTCGGTTCCTTAGCCGGCCCTAGCGTGATTTTAGAGGGCAGAGCTGCTGGCGGTTGCACCTCTGGCTGGAGCGGTGTAACCTCTGGCAACCCGTGATGGCTGGAGGTGCAACCGCCAGCTGGAGAGGTGCCACCGCCTGCAGCAGGTGAGTACTTAGGATGATTTGATTTGGGAGAGTTTGCCTTGAGGAGAGTTTCAGAGCAATTGATGTTTGTTACATGATTTCGTATAAGTTTTTATTTAAGGAAGAAGCTCTTTGTAAGATAGATCTTTTAACGTGCATACGAATGTTTGTTTGGTGTCCCTTTTAAGATCATGACATGTTTAGTTTCTACAAGAATTAATTCGTAGATGAACAGGTTTTGAAGATCAGGGGGGTATGTGAATTTGGATATCATAAGTTTCTAATTGTATCGTATTTGTGATTTCATAGCTTCCACTTGTTACTTAAGCGTTGCGAGTTCCTTTTTGATTCTTGGTTTATGATCATTGAGAGTTAAGGAGCAGAACATTATTTCTTGCTCCGGCCTAGACTTTTAATGTTTTTATAGGAACGGATGATTTTTAGGAACCCATTTGCTTTTGGGTGCCTCATAAACAGATCTATATTTTCTATCATGTTGCATAGAGTTTATCATGGTTCCTTTAGGAACCCAAATTAATTTGTTTGGACTTATTTTCTTGAATGGACAACAATGTGTCTTGTGTCCAGATTTGCAACAAAAGTTGCACTTGGTTTGGTGTTGAACGTGTAAGATGGGGCCTTTTACAAAGGTAGTTGGATTTCGGTGAGGACTCCTCACAAATCCAATCCCACTTCTTTTGGGAGCATGACCCTTGTTTGTAAGGATCATGTTTAATGACTTGCTACCAACCTCGAATTTCTTCAAGGTGTCCTTAAGCAGCAAGTTTTCTTTTTGTATAGTTTCTAAATCATGACATTTGATACATGAGTTTAAACTATCATGATGTTCGACTTTTAACTTATCAAACTCACAAGTAAGATTATCATGTACCCTTTTTAGCAACTTGTATTTTCTATTTATAACTTTGCATTCATCAAATAAATCATGGAAGGCATTTAATAATTCATCGAAAGATAAATCAGCATCTAATAAATCTGTTACCTCCCCTTCGATGGCCATAAAGGCGTAATGAGCAACTTGCTCGGTGTTGGATTCTTCTTCCTCGGATGCGCTCGAATCATCCCATGTTGCTTGGAGCGCCTTCTTCTTTGTTGTTCTTTTCTTGACTTGGGGACAATCACTTTTGTAATGTCCCGGCTTTTTACATTCATAGCAGATCACTTGGTCCTTCTTAGGTTCAAGTTTATTTTTCATATCGTTTTAAAACTTGTTTCTTTTGAAGAATTTTTTAAACTTTCTTGTCAACAGTGCCAAGTCATCGTCACAATCCTCATCACTTGAGTTTTCTCTCAAGTGGCATTCAGAAGTTTTAAGTGCCATATCCTTCCTGTTCTTTGGAAGGATGTCTTCTTGCTCTTCATGAGCTTTGCAGGTCATTTCGTAGGTCATTAATGACCCGATTAGTTCTTCAAGAGGGAAATTTTGCAGATCTTTTGCCTCTTGAATGGCGGTGACTTTAGGATCCCAACTCTTAGGAAGGGATCTTAGTATCTTATTAACAAGCTCAAAATCCGAAAAGCTCTTTCCGAGACCTTTTAAACCGTTGACGACATCCGTGAAACGGGTAAACATGTCGCCAATGGTTTCACTCGGTTTCATTCGAAAAAGTTCAAAAGAATGCAGCAACAGATTGATTTTTGACTCTTTCACTCTACTTGTGCCCTCGTGGGTCACTTCAAGTGTGTGCCAAATATCAAAAGCAGTTTCGCAAGTTGAAACACGATTAAACTCGTTTTTATCAAGAGCGCAAAATAAGGCATTCATAGCCTTTGCATTAAGAGCGAAAGCCTTCTTTTCCAAATCGTTCCAATCGATCATTGGAAGAGAAGATTTTGAAAATCCATTTTCAACAAGA
Source organism: Musa acuminata AAA Group (assembly GCF_036884655.1). Classification (NCBI taxonomy): domain Eukaryota; kingdom Viridiplantae; phylum Streptophyta; class Magnoliopsida; order Zingiberales; family Musaceae; genus Musa; species Musa acuminata. Next base: position 29,617,931 of record NC_088346.1, on the reverse strand, counting down.
TTCCATAGTTCAAAATCCATAGAAATAAGAAAGATCCTCATTCGGGTCTTCCAGTAAGTGTAGTCCGTTCCACTGAACATGGGTGGACGTGTAATCGAATGCCCCTCTTGGTTTCCGGCGTATGCCATCTCTCTTGGGTTTTAATCCTTTAGAGAGTTAACCGTGCTCTGATACCAATTGTTAGGATCGAGAGCACTAAGAGGGGGGGGTGAATTAGTGCAGCGGAAATCGTATAATAAATTTAAAACCAAAAGCTGCGTTTATTCAAAAACTATTATGATGCAAAAGCAAATTCTCAGTTTGTATCTAAGTGCAGTTTGCGTCTAAGCGCAGATTGCGTCTAAGCGCAGTTTTGCGTCTAAGCGCAGATTGCGTCTAAGCGCAGTTTTGCGTCTAAATGCAGATTTACGTCTAAACGCAGATTTTACGTCTAAACGCAGTTTTACGTCTAAACGTAGTTTTACGTCTAAGCGCAGATTGCGTCTAAGCGCAGTTTTGCGTCTAAATGCAGATTTACGTCTAAACGCAGATTTTACGTCTAAACGCAGTTTTACGTCTAAACGTAGTTTTACGTCTAAACGCAGATTTATGTCTAAACGCAGTATTACGTCTAAACGCAGTTTTACGTCTAAACGCAGTTTTACGTCTAAACGCAGTTTTACGTCTAAACGCAGTTTTACGTCTAAACGTAGATTTACGTCTAAACGCAGTTAGACGCAGATTTACGTCTAAACTTTGAAACTTGTTTGTATACTCGCAGAAGGCAGTATGCAGATGAAACCAAGACGTAAACGTGAACTGAAATCTGATGATTGAGCGAAGAAAGCCGATTTACGTCTGAATGCAGTTTTACGTCTAAATGTTGAAACTCGTTTGTAAGATCGTAGAGGACAGATTGCAGTTATTAATAGGATTAAAATGTAAGCGTAAACTGCAAGGAAGCTCGTTCGTAAAAGCACGGAAAACAGATTTGCAGAATCAAACGTAAACGTAAACTGTAATGTATGAAAATACGAGTTTACGTCTGAATGCAGATTTGGAAGAACAGCACTTAGAACTTGTTCGTGAAAGCGCAGAGAGCAGTAGTGATGAGGGAGGTTTGCAGTAATGATAAAGTGCTCGAAAATAAACGCAAACCAGAGATTTAGAGTGGTTCGGTCAGCCTTGACCTACTCCACTTTTGGCTTCCTCCACCGATGAGGTTGCCGACGTCAACTAGCTGCCTTCCTTCAATGGGCGAAGGCCAAACTTCCCTCTTACAGTTTCTCTCCTTTTGACAGGCTTAGGAGACAACCTTTACAGACCTTTCTCTCCTCACTTTACAGTTGAAAACTTGAAGAACAGAAGGAGGAGACTCAAGGGCTTTACAACACTTTTGAGCTCTTTAGAATCACAGAAAAGATCACAATTTCGGTATATGTCTGTATCTTTTCAGTGCTGAATGGGTGGGGTATTTATAGGCCCCAACCCAATTCAAAATTCGAGCTCAAAACGATCAAATCGATCAAATCCCAGAATTCTGGGATCAGGCGGTTGCACCTCTCGACTGGAGAGGTGGCACCGCCTGGCAGAGCTCGAAGACTGAGCTCTGCCGATTGCTTCTTCTCTGCCAGAGCTCGAAGACGGAGCTCAATGGTTGCATCACCTGGCAGAGCTCGAAGACTGAGCTTGGTGGTTGCATCACCTGGCAGAGCTCGAAATCTGAGCTCGGTGGTTGCATCACTTGGCAGAGCTCCAAACTGAGCTCAAGCTGATGCACCATTCTGCCATAGCTCGAAGACTGAGCTTGGTGAATGCATCACCTGGCAAAGCTCAAGACTGAGCTCAGGCTGATGCACCACTCTGCCAAAGCTCGAAGACTGAGCTTGGTGGTTGCATCGCCTGGCAGAGCTCGGAACTTGAGCTCTGGCGGTGCAACCTCTTGGCTGGAGCGGTTGCACCTCCCAGCCTTGCAACCCTGGCGGTTGCACCTCCTGGCTGGGGCGGTTGCACCTCCCAGCCCCACAGCCCAGGCGGTTGCACCTCCTGGCTGGGGCGGTTGCACCTCTCAGCCCCACAGCCCAGGCGGTTGCACCTCCTGGCTGGGGCGGTTGCACCTCCTGGTGCAATCAGGGTCCGAATGGTTCACTCCATTCGACCCACTTTGAATCTTTTCAGGGGCCCACCTGCCCCAAGATTAAGCTAATAGGATCACCTCCCATTTTCATGCTTAATCATCGTGCTAACTACGATTATCTCTAAGACAACTTCTGCAGCTTGCTCCGATGCGTCAATCGCTTCTTCCGGCGAGTTTCCGGCCAACTTCCGTCGATCAACCGATAACCCTCGGTGATCCTTCTGCGGACATCCGGCATACTCCTGGACTTTGCGACGATCCACTTGGCGAGTTCCGACGAGCTTCGCTTGGCAAGCTTCTGGACTTCTCGGATCTGTTCTCTCTGAACCTCCGACGACCGTCCGAACTTCCGTCGAACTCTCGAACTCCCAACGTGATCATGATCTTGACTCCGGCGCAACTCCTGCTGCTTGTCTTAATCTCATCATAGTTAATCCTGCACACTTATCTCAACACATAGATTAGATAACAAATGACAATTGACTTCATCATCAAAATCCGAGATTCAACAACTATAGGTACATGGTAACTTATGATAGACAGGTCCAATGGATTGGATTCCCCTGTATCGTCTGGGGACTACGGCGTAGTGGCCTAGTACGTCCGTAGTCGATGAGTCGAGTGAATTATTATAGAGATAATAATTCACTGAGTTAGAAGGAGTTCTGACAGGTATGACTCACGGCTAGCTCGATATTGGGCCTAGAGGGTCACACATATATGGTAGGCATTGCGATGAGTAGAGGTTCGGATATGAGATATCCGACGGAGCCTTTGTCTTATTGGATGCAGATCCAATACCCACTAGGGAAGGACCCATTAGGGTTTGACACGGGATCTCTATAAATAGGAGGGTTTCACAGCCTCATAGGCTAGAGTCTTTGCTTGCCTTTCCTATTCTCCTCTCCCTCTCCACCTCAGAGTAGGCCTGGTGTTTTGAGGAGCGTCGTCGCAACCCTGTTGTGTGGATCACCGCTAGAGAGGAGGATGCTTGACCTCCTTCACCCTCTCCTAAGGATCTGCAAGGAAACAGGGATATACGATCTCCCTAGGTAACACAATCTCTATACGCAGTTTTGTGTTTTGCGGATTTTTGCGCACCAATCTTCGTACGACGACGAACATCTTTTTGGGAATCGGGGATTTTTGTTTTCTTGTTCTTCCGCTGCGCATATGATGTCGCCCCCCATGATTTCCCAACAGTGGTATTAGAGCCAGGTTGTTCGTGCGAATGATAGGTTTTGAACAGTGTGTTGTGTTTAGGAAGAATATTGACGTGAAAATCGTTGACGCAAAAGCGAGGAAGGGCAGCAACAGTTGCTGCCCTCGATCTGCATGCCTGTAGACACCTACAGCGGCAGCCGCATCCGCAGCCAGGCAGCACAGCGTCGGCGCATGCGCAAGCGCTGTGCCTGCAGCAGCCGGCCGGCGGTCTGCTTGCAGCAGGGTTGCTACTAGCGGGGCTGGCAGCCCACGGGCAGAGGCGTCGCAGGGCAGCGGCGCTTGGCGCCGCTGCTCCCACGGGCGAAACCCCCCCCACAGGGGTGGCCGCTCGGCGGTACAGCACCGTCTGCGGAGGCAGCGGCGCCCGAAGGGGACACCCACCCGCAGCGGCATCGTCGCCAGCGGGCGTGCCGCCTGCAGGCGAGGGCACTGCCCTCGCCCCGCCGCACAGGCTACCGCCGGTAGGGTGGCGGCAGCGGCAATAGCGAAAAGGGGAAAGGGTATTAGGGTTTTCTGGGCAAAAGACAGCTTTGCCCCTCGGAATTTGAGAAATTCCAGTTTCTGTCTTTTGTCCAAATTACGAAAATACCCTTAGGAATTGAGAAATTCCCTACATGTCCCTGATTTCAGAAAAATATTAATTAATTAAAAGGTTTAGTTGATTATTATTTTTATTATTATCTAGAAGTCCTACATGATGATGATTATTTATACATGTGATGTATGATGTGTGGACGGATGATCATGGACCGTGTGATGTGTGTACTTGTGATTATTATTATTGAGGTATGCGAACCTCCATTATATTTCTCGTTTATTGTCGAGCCTGCATGCCTATGATTAAGTTGTAATCACATGAGGAGGCACAGCGGGAGCGTGGATGCGATAGCAGGACCCACGAGACGGACGATCGTGATGCATGGAGATGCATCAAGATGTCGACGGAACCGACGAGGACGAGATGGATGATCACAAGGCATGGAGATGCACCGTTGCACACATAGATCTTGATGTGAGTGATTAGGCCTACTGGCTCGGGCCTAATCATATTAGGTTGTGGTTCATGATCATATGATGTGATTGCTTATACACATACTAGATATGTATATATATTTGCATGCGATGTAGATATATATTAAATATGTATATGTGTGACATGTCATATTAGGAGACCAAATTATAGAAACATCACTCGATAATATTAAGTCGGTAAACGTGAGGCAATTAGATTGACCCACGTGGCCTTCCATCGTTATGAGTAGGAATCGATTCCCGGTGTAGGTTGAGTTGGTCGAGTCCCTCGAGACTCACCTATATCGCGATTCGCTATCTTGCTTATGACATAGAGATGTCACCGGTGACCTGAGGGCATGGTATGCTTGGTCGACTCCCTCGAGGGTATATCATCAAATCAGACTCATCTTGTAACGAAGGTGTTGACTTAACCGAGCATCATGGTTGGTCGAGTCCCTCGAGGCCTTGGTGATTCGGAGGCCGAACAGGACGGGAATCACAAGGAGTTGTGATCGGCAAGAGTTGCCTACCTTTTAGGCTTAGTGTGATTGGTCGAGTCCCTCGAGGTTACACTAAGATGCTGATTGGATCCTGATCCCCACTAGAAGTCTGCCGGAGACTTCCGTTTCACGTGCGCGTGACTCGTTAGTAAAATAGTGGGAGCATATTAAGATAGAAGTCCATATCTTGATAGTTTATTTCTTGCAAAATCTGCATGTTATTCATTTCTGCTACATCTTTATTTTCAGAAAATGTCGCTTTCAAATCCCTTACGTGGCATACTTGATGTCGACCGCCTCACTGGTCCAAATTATACGGATTGGCTCCGTAACTTGAGAATTGTTCTCACAGCGGAGAAAATCATGTACGTCCTTGATACAGTGATGCCTACGCCCGAAGAAGGGGCAAGCGAGGATGAGATCGCTCACTACGTGAAGTACATTGATGACTCCTCTCTTGCTCAGTGCTATATGTTGGGCTCTATGACTCCAGAGTTACAGAGACAACATGAAAAGATGGATGCCAAATCCATTCTCCTACATGTCCGCAAATTGTTTGAGGAACAGGGAAGGACTCAACGATATGAGATATCCAAGAGCCTTTTCCGCGCTAGGATGACTGAGGGGACACCGGTTCAGAACCATGTCCTAAAGATGATTGAGTGGATAGAGAAACTCACTGGTCTAGGAATGATCCTAGAGGATAACTTGTGTGTGGACATTGTGCTTCAGTCCCTACCAGATTCCTTTTCACAGTTCATAATGAATTTTAATATGAACAAGCTTGAGGTGACTCTCCCAGAGCTCCTCAATATGTTGAGGGAGGCAGAGAGTACTATTAAGAAAGAGAAGCCAGTTCTCTACACTGGTGAGACCAGAAAGAAAAGGAAAGCAGAAAGATCCCTTAAGAAGGGAAAGGGCAAGGGCAAACAAGGTAAAGCAAAGGTTGCTAAGAAAGACCCAGCAAAGGACAAAGGCCAGTGCTTCCACTGTGGTAAAGATGGGCATTGGAAGAGAAACTGCAAAGAGTACCTTGCAGAAAGGGTGAAACAAAAGCTTGATGAAGCTTCAGGTACATTCATGATCAGTCTCCATTTGTCAGACTCTTATGATAACACATGGGTATTGGATACCGGTAGTGCTTATCATATATGCAATTCGTTGCAGGTTCTGGCAAGGCCTAGGAGACTAGAGAGAGGCGAGATGGACCTCAAGATGGGTAATGGAGCAAAAGTTGTTGTATTAGCTGTTGGCGAGGTCGCCCTACATTTGCCTAGTGGAGCTTTTATTGCATTAGATGCATGTTATTTTGTTCCTTCTATTATCAAAAACATTATCTCCATTTCATGTTTAACAGTTAGTGGATATAAATTTGTTTTTGAGAACAATGGTTGTTCGATATTATTAGATGATAAGATCATCACGAAAGGAACATTGCATATTGGTTTATTTATGTTAGACACCACTCCACATATCATGAATGTAAATGTGTCCAAAAGGAAACGAGATGAGTTGAATAGTGCATACCTGTGGCATTGTAGGCTAGGTCACATCCATGAAAGAAGGATTCAAAAGTTGCTAAATGATGGATATCTAGATCCATTCGACTATGTGTCATATGCAACTTGTGAGCCTTGCATTCGTGGAAAACTGACCAAATCTCCGTTTAGTAGAACTGGAGAGAGAGCCAATGAGTTGTTGGAACTCATACATAGTGATGTATGTGGCCCCATGTCAACTCATGCCATTAGAGGTTACTCCTACTTCATTACATTTACTGATGATTTCTCAAGGTATGGATATGTGTACTTAATGAAGTACAAGTCCGAGGCCTTTGAGAAATTCAGAGAGTATAAGAATGAGGTGGAGAACCAGACTGGAAAGAGTATCAAAACTCTTCGATCAGATCAAGGAGGTGAATACTTAAGTACAGAGTTTACTTAGTTCCTCAAGGACCATGGGATATTATCCCAATGGACACCTCCTTATACACCTCAGCTCAATGGTGTCTCTGAAAGGAGAAATCGTACATTATTAGATATGGTACGGTCCATGATGAGTTTCGCTGACCTACCCATCTCATTCTGGGGATATGCCCTAGAAACCGCAGCTTACCTTCTTACAAAGTTCCAACTAAGTCGGTAGTGTCTACACCATATGAGATATGGAAAGGGAAGAAGCCTGATCATAAGGTTGTTAAGATTTGGGGCTGCCCTGCTCATGTTAGAAGACACAACCCCGATAAGTTAGAATCAAGGACAGAGCGATGCAAATTTGTGGGATACCCCAAGGAAACTTGTGGGTATTATTTCTATCATCTTGAGGACCAAAAGGTCTTTGTAGCTAAGAGAGCAGTGTTCCTTGAGAAGGAACACATTCTTAGCGGAGATAGTGGGAGAATGATAGAATTGAGCGAGGTTGGAGAACCAAGCTCAAGCACCACTCTACAGCCCGAGTCTGTTCAGGTACCTAATACACAAGTATCAACTTTACGTAGGTTTGATAGAGTATCCCATCCTTCTGAGAGATATGTGGGACATATTAGAGCAGAGGATGTAGAGGATATTGATTCTCAGACCTACGAGGAGGCTATTTTGAGTATAGACTCCGAGAAGTGGAAAGAAGCCATGAATTCTGAGATGGATTCTATGTACTCCAATAAGGTTTGGAACCTAGTTGATGCGCCCGAATGTATTGTACCCATCGGTTGCAAGTGGATCTTTAAGAAAAAGATCGGAGTAAATGGAAAGGTAGAGACCTATAAAGCAAGGCTAGTGGCTAAGGGGTATCGTCAAAGGCAAGGTGTTGACTACGACAAAACTTTCTCACCCGTAGCAATGCTAAAATCCATCAGAATTCTATTGGCTATTGCAGTACACTATGATTATGAGATCTGGCAGATGGATGTGAAAACCGCATTCCTCAACGGGAACCTCGAGGAGGAGGTGTATATGATGCAACCTGAGGGATTCGTGTCCAAGAACTGCCCAGATAAGGTGTGTAGGTTGCTTAGATCCATTTATGGACTAAAGCAAGCTTCCCGAAGTTGGAACATAAGATTTGATGAGGCAATCAGATCTTATGACTTCGTTAAGAACAAAGATGAGCCTTGTGTATACAGAAAGGTAAGTGGGAGCGCTATCACCTTTTTGGTGTTATATGTGGATGACATCCTCATCATTGGGAATGAAGTAGGAATGCTATCCATAGTAAAGGCTTGGTAATCTAGACACTTCTCCATGAAGGACTTAGGGGAAGCATCCTATATTTTGGGGATTAGAATCTATAGAGATAGATCCAAGAGGATGCTTGGCTTGTCCTAGTCTAGGTACATAGAAATCATTATCAAAAGGTTTGACATTGAAAATTCCAAGAGAGGTCTCATACCGATGAGACATGGGATATCACTTTCTACGAGTATGTCCCCAAAGACTCCAGAAGAAAGGGCGAACATGGATATGATACCTTATGCCTCAGCAATAGGGTCTATCATGTATGCCATGCTATGTACTAGGCCTGATATAACGCATGCTCTGAGTGTCACGAGCAGGTATCAGGCGGATCTAGGCTTGGAGCACTGGAAAGCAGTAAAGTGTATCCTTAAGTACTTGAGAAGGACTAAGGATCTTTTACTAGTATATGGAGGTAATAGCCTTAAGGTTGAAGGCTACACTGACTCAAGTTCTCAATCTGATGTCGATGATAGCAAGTCGAATTCAGGGTATGTGTACACCTTGAATGGAGTAGTGTGCTGGAAGAGTTCCAAGCAAGATACCATTGCTGACTCGACCACAGAGGCGGAGTACATTGCTGCATCAGATGTAGCAAAGGAGGGAGTCTGGGTGAAGATGTTCATCACAAATTTGGGAGTTGTTCCGAATAGCGAGAAGTCTACTTCCTTATATTGCGACAACTATGGGGCGATTACTCAAATAAGGGAACCCGAGTCTCATCAGAAGTGTTCTGAGGAGGTTCCAGCTTATCAGAGAGATCGTAACCTGAGGAGATGTAGCAGTGGAAAGAGTTCCATCCGAAGATAACATTGCAGATCCACTGACAAAGCCGTTGTCTCAGATTGTCTTTGAGCGTCACAGGAGTCTGATGGGGATCAGACACATAGGTGATTGGCTTTAGGTCAAGTGGGAGATTGCTAGTCATAGGTGCCCAGCAAGCCAATCACGTGAGTGATGGCACGTGTGACTTGATACAGAATCTTTTTGCTTATTATATTTTGGCGTATATCACTTTATAACTATTGCATAAATGCATATATATATTGTGATGTCCTTGGATTTGTGCAATGGGAATCGGATCGTGATGAGATCACGATAATGAGATCGATTCACCTTTAAACACATATCCTAAATAATCCCGGTCATAGGTTACTCGAGAGGGACATCGTGATAACCGGATAGACTGGTGTGCTGTATACCCGTCTATATGATGGATGCAGCTGGTCTCATATCTGCTCGTGTAGGGACACTAGGGATACAATATAGGTGCTCATTGGAGAATGAGTTCACTGATTGATCCGCCTACGGAATGTTGGATGGATGATGATGCCTTATTGTCAGACATCTATTCCGTAGTCCTAGTGGTGTATCTGGTCCTTAGACTTGAGACACCAAGGATGTCCTGTATGAGTGATCCACTCTTTGATACCAGACTTATAGGTTTGGTTGTCCCAGATCTAGTACAACTGGTCATTGGGAGTGGTAGTCGACCTTACGAGGGCTATTGAGTGTCGACAGAGGCTCATCCACTCTTGGTGTCATGAGAGGAATATCCCATGTGTTCTTGCTCAGACAAATCGTTGGCCAGGGTCATTCGGGTTGAGAGAGAAAGAGTTCTCCGGGAGAATCCAATTAGAGCGAGACTTGAGTAGAAACCGTATGGGTCTGATAGCACCATGCTCGATATACGGCCTCTGGGATATTAGATGGATGAGGGACTATAGGTACATGGTAACTGAGGATAGACAGGTCCAATGGATTGGATTCCCCTGTATCGTCTGGGGACTACGGCGTAGTGGCCTAGTACGTCCGTAGTCGATGAGTCGAGTGAATTATTACAGAGATAATAATTCTCTGAGTTAGAAGGAGTTCTGACAGGTATGACTCACGGCCAGCTCGATATTGGGCCTAGAGGGTCACACACATATGGTAGGCATTGCGATGAGTAGAGGTTCGGATATGAGATATCCGACGGAGCCCTTGTCTTATTGGATGCAGATCCAATACCCAATAGGGAAGGACCCATTAGGGTTTGACACGGGATCTCTATAAATAGGAGGGATTCACAGCCTCATAGGCTAGAGTCTTTGCTTGCCTTTCCTATTCTCCTCTCCCTCTCCACTTCAGAGTAGGCCTAGAGTTTTGAGGAGCGTCGTCGCAACCCTGCTCTGTGGATCACCGCTAGAGAGGTGGACGCTTGACCTCCTTCACCCTCTCCTAAGGATCTGCAAGGAAACAGGGATATATGATCTCCCTAGGTAACACAATCTCTATACGCAGTTTTGTGTTTTGCGGATTTTTGCGCACCAATCTTCGCACGATGACGAACATCTTTTTGGGAATCGGGGATTTTTGTTTTCTTGTTCTTTCGCTGCGCATATGATGTCGCCCCCCATGATTTCCCAACACTTAGATCACTTCTGATGAGACCCGAGTTCCCTTATTTGAGTAATTGTCCCATAGTTGTCGCAATATAAGGAATCAGCTCCTCGCTAGTTAGCTCGACTCCTAGATCTGTGATGAACTTCTTCATCTAGACTCCCTCCTTTGCTACCTCTACTACAGTAATGTACTCCGCCGCTGTGGTCAAGTCTGTAGTAGTATCTTGCTTGGGACTCTTCTAGCATACTACTCCTCCATTCAAGGTGTACACACACCCTGAATTCGACTTGCTATTATCAACATCAGACTGAAAACATGAGTCTGTGTAGTTTTCAACCCTGAGGCTACTACCTCTATATACTAATAAAAGATCCTTAGTCCTTCTCAAGTACTTAAGGATACACTTTACTACTTTCTAATGCTCCAAGCCTGGATCTGCTTGATATCTACTCAAAGCATGCACTATATCCGACCTAGTACATAGCATGGCATACATGATAGACCCTATCGTTGAGGCATAAGGTATCATATCCATGTTCACCCTTTTTCATGAATCTTTGGGGACATACTCCTAGAAAGCGATATCCCATGTCTCATCGATATGAGACCTCTATTGGAATTTTTCATACCAAACATTTTGACAATGGTTTCTATGTACCTGGACTGGGACAAGCTAAGCATCCTCTTGGATCTATCTCTATAGATCCGAATTCCCAAGATATAGGATGCTTCCCCTAAGTCCTTCATGGAGAAGTGTCTAGATAACCAAGCCTTTACTGTGGATAGCATTCCTACATCATTTCCAATGATCAGGATGTCATCCATATATAACACCAAAAAGGTGACAGCACTCCCACCTACCTTCCTGTACACACAAGGCTTATCTTCGTTCTTAATGAAGTCATAAGATCTGATTGTCTCATTAAATCTTATGTTCCAACTTAAGGAAGCATGATTTAGTCCATAAATGGATCCAAGTAACCTGCACACCTTATCTGGGCAGTCCTTGGACACGAATCCCTTGGGTTGTATCATATATACCTCCTCCTCGAGGTTCCCATTGAGGAATGTAGTTTTCACATCCATCTGCTAGATCTCATAATCATAGTGTGCTGCAATAGCCAATAGAATTCGGATGGATTTTAGCATTGTTACGGGTGAGAAGGTTTCGTCATAGTCAACACCTTGCCTTTGACGATACCCCTTAGCCACTAGCCTTGTTTTATAGGTCTCTACCTTTCCATCTACTCCGATCTTTTTTTTAAAGATCTACTTGCAACCGATGGGTACAATACCCTCGGGCGCATCAACTAAGTTCCAAACCTTATTGGAGTACATGAAATCCATCTCAGAATTCATGACTTCTTGCCACTTCCCGGAGTCTATACTCATAATAGCCTCCTCGTAGGTTTAAGGATCAATACTCTCAACATCCTCTCCTCTAATATGTCCCACATATCTCTTAGGAGGATGAGAGACTCTATCAGACCTACGTAATGTCGAAACTTGTGTATTAGGTGTTGAATCTCGGATTTTGATGATGAAGTCAATTGTCATTTGTTGTCTAATCTATGTGTTGAGATAAGTGTGCAGGATTAACTACGATAAAAGTTAGACAAGTAGTAGGAGTTGCGCCGGAGTCAAGTTCATGATCACGTTGGGAGTTCGAGAGTTCGACGGAAGTTCGGACGGTCGTTAGAGGTTCTGCGAGAACAGATCCGAGAAGTCCAGAAGCTTGCCAAGCGAAGCTCGTCGGAACTCGCCAAGTGGATCGTCGCAAAGTCCAGGAGTTTGCCGGAAGTCCGCAGGAGCATCACCGAGGGTTCATCGGATGATCGACGGAAGTTCGCCGGAAACTCACCGGAAGAAGCGATTGACGCACCGAAGCAAAGCTGCAGAAATTGTCTTAGATCTAATCATAGTTAGCATGTTGATTAAGCTAGAAAATGGGAGGTGATCCCATTAGCTTAATCTTGGGGCAATTGGGCCCCTGAAAGACTTAAATTGGGCCGAATGGAGCTAACCATTCGGACCCTGATTGCATCAGGAGGTGCAACCGCCTAGGCCAGGAGGTGGCACCGCCTGGGCTAAGTCTCCCAGCGAGACTGGGCGGTGCAACCGCCCTAGCCAGGAGGTGGCACCGCCTGAGCTCAGTCTTCGAGCTAGACTGGGCGGTGCAACCTCCCTGACAGAGAGGTGGCACCGCTTGAGCTCGGTCTTCGAGCTTTGGCAGAGAGGTGCAACCGCCTCAATCAAGAGGTGGCACCGCCTGGGGCTCAGACTCCGAGCCAGACTCAGGCGGTGCAATCGCCCCTGACACAGAGGTGCAACCGCTTGGGCTCAGTCTTCGAGCTCTACCAGGCGGTGCAACCTCTCCAGTCAGGAGGTGCAACCGCTTGGTCCCGGAATTCCGGGATTTGATCGTTTTGAGCTCCAAATTTGAATTGGGTTGGGGCCTATAAATACCCCACCCATTCAGCACTGAAAAGATACAGACCTACACCGAATTCTTGATCTTTTCTGTGATTCTAAGAGCTCAAATTTGTGTAAAGTCCTAAAGTTCTCCTCTTTCTGTTCTTCAAGTCTTGACTTGTAAAGAGAGGAGAGAAAGGTCCTGTAAGGGTTGTCTCCTGAGCCCATCAAAAGGAGTGAATCTGTAAAAGGGCAGTTGGCCTTCGCCTTTTGAAGGAAGGCCTCTAGTTGACGTCGGTGACCTCGTCGGTGGAGGAAGCCAAAAGTGGAGTAGGTCAAGACTGACCGAACCACTCTAAATCTCTGGTTTGTGTTTATTTTGAGCACTTTATCATTACTGCAAACCTCCTACATAGCTACTGCTCTCTGCGCCTTTACGAACAAGTTTCTAAGTGCTGATCTTTCCGAATCTGCATTCAGACGTAAATCGGTGTTTTCATACATTACAGTTTACGTTTACGTTTTGATTCTACAAAACTGTCTTCTGCGCTTTTACGAACAAGTTTCTAAGTGCTGATCTTTCTGAATCTGTATTCAGACGTAAATTAATGTTTTCATACATTACAGTTTACGTTTACGTTTTGATTCTGCAAAACTGTCTTCTACGCTTTTACGAACGAAGTTTCTAAGTTCAGATCCCTTTAAAACTGCGTTTAGACGTAAACTGTGCAAACTGTGCTTAGACGTAAAACTGTGTTTTAGACGTAAACTACTTTTAAATGCAAAACTACGTTTAGACGTAAAACTGCGTTTAGACGCAAACTGCGTTTAGACGTAAAACTAAGTTTAGACGTAAAACTGTGTTTAGACGTAAAACTACGTTTAGACGCAAACTGCACTGCACTTAGACGCAATCTGATCTTAGATGCAAACTGCGCTTAGACGGAAACTGCGCTTAGACGCAATCTGCATTTAGACGCAAACTACATTTAGACGCAAACTGTGTAAACTGCGCTTAGACGCAAACTATGTTTAGACGTAAACTGCACTTAATCATAAGTATTTTTAGAATCGGCTTTTGCATCATAATAGTTTTATCAAACGAACGCAGTTTCGTTTTTAATCGCTGAAAGATTTCCGCTGCACTAATTCACCCCCCCCCTCTTAGTGCTCTCGATCCTAACATTAGGTACCTGAATAGACTTGGGCTATAAAGTGGTGCTTAAGCTAGGTTCTCCAACCTCGCTCAACTCTATCATGCTCCCATTATCTCTGCCAAGAATATGTTCCTTCTCAAGGAATATCGCTCTCTTAGCTACAAAGACCTTTTGGTTCTCGAGATGATAGAAATAATACCCACAAGTTTCCTTGGGGGATTCCATGAACTTGCGTTGCTCCGTCCTTGATTCTAACTTATCGGGGTTGTGTCTTTTGACATGGGCAGCCCCAAATCTTAACAACCTTAAGATCGGGCTTCTTCCCTTTCTATATCTCATATAGTGTAGACACTACCGACTTAGTTGAAACTCTATTCAAAAGGTAAGTCGCGGTCTCTAGGGCATATCCTTAGGTCAACGAAACTCATCATGGATCACTATATCTAATAGCATACGATTCCTCCTTTTAAACACACCATTGAGCTGAGGTGCATAAGGAGGTGTCCATTGGGATAATATCCTATAGTCCTTGAGGAACTGAGTAAACTCTGTACTTTAGTACTCAACTCCTCGATCTGATCGAAGAGTTTTGATACTCTTTCTAGTCTAGTTCTCCACTTCATTCTTATACTCCCTGAATTTCTCAAAGGCCTCGGACTTGTACTTTGTTAAGTACACATATCCATACCATGAGAAATCATTAGTGAAGGTAATGAAGTAGGAGTAACCACCAATAGCATGAGTTGACATGGGTCCATATACATCACAATGTATGAGTTCCAATAACTCAGTGGCTCTTTCTCCAGTTTCACTAAATAGAGAGTTGGTCAGTTTTCCACGAAGGCAAGGCTCGCAAGTTGCATATGACTCATAGTTGAATGGATCTAGATATCCATCCTTTAGCAACTTTTGAATACTTCCCTCATGGATGTGACCTAGCCTACAATGTCACAGGTATGCATTATTCACGTCATCTCGTTTCCTCTTAGACACACTTACATTCATGATATGTAGAGTAGTGTCTAGCATAAACAAACCATTATGCATTGTTCCTTTCGTGATGATCTCATCATCTAATAATATTAAATAACTATTATTCTCAAAAACTAATTTATATCCACTAACTATTAAACATAAAATGGAGATAATGTTTTTGATAATAGAAGGAATAAAATAACATACATCTAATGCAATAAAAGTACCACTAGGCAGATGTAGGGCGACCTCACCAATAGCTAGTACTATAACTTTTGCTCCATTGCCCATCTTGAGATCCATCTCACCTCTCTCTAGTCTCCTAGGCCTTGCCAGAACCGGCAACGAATTGCATATATGATAAGCATTACTGGTATCCAATACCCATGTGTTATCATAAGAGTCTGACAAATGGAGACTGATAATAAATGTACCTAAAGCTTCTCCAAGCTTCTGTTTCGCCCTCTCTACAAGGTTCTCTTTGTAGTTCCTCTTCCAGTGCCCATCTTTGCCATAGTGGAAGCACTGGCCTTTATCCTTTGCTGGCTCTTCCTTAGCAACCTTTGCTTTACTTGGTCTACCCTTGCTCTTGCCCTTCTTAAGGGACTTTTCTACTTTCCTTTTTTTTCTGGTCTCACCAGTGGAGAGAACTGGCTTCTCTTTCTTGATAGTGCTCTCCGCCTCCCTCAATATATTGAGGAGTTCTAAGAGAGTCCACCTTAGGCTTGTTTATAGTAAAATTCATTATGAACTATGAAAAGGAATCTGGTAAGGACTGAAACATAATGTTCACACACAAGTTATCCTCTAGGACCATTTCTAGACCTGTGAGTTTCTTTATCCACTCAATCATCTTTAAGACATGGTTTTGAACCGGTGTCCCCTCAGTCATCCTAGCACGGAAGAGGCTCTTGGATATCTCATATCGCTGAGTCTTTCCCTATTCCTCAAATAATTTGTAGACATGTAGGAGAATGGATCTGGCATCCATCTTTTTATGTTGTCTTTGTAACTAAGGAGTCATAGAGCCTAACATGTAACACTAAGTAAGAGTGGAGTCATCAATGTACTTCACTTAATGAGCGATCTCATACTCGCTTGCCCCTTCCTCGGGCGTAGGCATCACTGTATCAAGGACATACGTAATTTTCTCTGCCGTGAGAACAATTCTCAAGTTGTGAAGCCAATCCGTATAATTTGGACCAGTGAGGTGGTTGACATCAAGTATGCCACGTAAGGGATTTGAAAACGACATTTTCTGAAAATAAAGATATAGTAGAAATGAATAACATATAGATTTTGCAAGAAATAAACAATAAAGATATATACTTTTACCTTAATATGCTCCAACTATTTTATTAGCGAGTCATGCGACACCCTCAACACATGAAATGGAAGTCTCCAATAGACTTCTAGTGGGGATTAAAATCCAATCAGTGTCTTAGTGTAACCTCGAGGGACTCGACCAATCACACTAAGCCCAAAAGGTAGGTAACTCTTGCCGATCATAACTCTTTATGATTCTCGACCTATTCGGCCTCCGAATCACCATGGTCTCGAAGGACTCGACCAACTATGATGCTCGGTTAAGTCAACACCATCATTACAAGATATGTCTGATTCGACGATATACTCTCGAGGGACTCGACCAAGCATATAATGTCCTTAGGTCATCGATAACATCTCTATGTCATAGGCAAGATAGCGAATCGCGATATAAGTGAGTCGTGAGGGACTCGACCTATTGAATCTCGGATTTTGATGATGAAGTCAATTGTCATTTGTTGTCTAATCTATGTGTTGAGATAAGTGTGCAGGATTAACTGCGATGAAAGTTAGACATGCAATAGGAGTTGCGCCGGAGTCATGACAATGATCACTTTGGGAGTTCGAGAGCTCGACGGAAGTTCGGACAGTCGTCGGAGGTTCTGCGGGAACAAATCCGGGAAGTCCATAAGCTTGCCAAAGAAGCTCGTTGGAACTCGCCAAGTGTATCGTCGCAAGTCCAGGAGTTTGCCGGAAGTCCCCAAGAGAATCATCGAGGGTTCATCGGATGATCGACAGAAGTTCGCCGGAAACTCGCTGGAAGAAGCGATTGACGCACCGGAGCAAGCTGCAGAAATTATCTTAGGATTTATCGTAGTTAGCACAATGGTTAAGTTGGAAATGGGAGGTGATCCCATTAGCTTAATCTTGGGGCAATTGGGCCCCAGAAAAACCCAAATTGGGCCGAATGGATCTACCCATTCGGACCCTGATTGCTGTAGGAGGTGCAACCTCCCAAGCCAGGAGGTAGCACCGCCTGAGCTAAGTCTCCCAAGGAGATTAGGCGGTGCAACCGCCCCAGCCAAGAGGTAGCATCGCTTGGGCTCAGTCTCCGAGCGAGACTGGGTGGTGCAACCTCTCCTGACAAGAGGTAGCACCGCTTGAGCTCAGTCTTCGAGCTCTGGCAGGCGGTGCAACCGCCCCAATCAGGAGGTGCAACCGCCTGAGCTCGGTCTTCGAGCTCTGGCAGCGAGGTGCACCCGCCCCTGACAGAGGTGGCACCGCCTAGAGGCTCAGTCTTCGAGCTCTACCAAGCAGTGCAACCGCCCCAATCAGGAGGTGCAACCGCCTGATCCCGGAATTCCGGGAATTGACAGTTTTGAGCTCCAAATTTGAACTGGGTTGGGGCCTATAAATACCCCACCCATTTAGCACTGAAAGGTAGCAACTAACACTCGAAATCTTGAAATCTTTCTGTGATTCTTAGAGCTCAAAATTGTTGTAAAGGACAAAAGTTCTCCTCCCTCTGTTCTTCAAAGTTTTGAGTTGTAAAGAGAGGAGAGAAAATTTCTCTAAGGGTTGTCTCCTAAGCCATTCAAAAGGAGTGAAACTGTAAAAGGGTGGTTGGCCTTCGCCTATTGAAGGAAGGCCTCTAGTTGACGTCGGTGACCTCGTCGGTGGAGGAAGCCAAAAGTGGAGTACGTCAAGATTGACTGAACCACTCTAAATCTCGGTTTACATTTACTTTGAGCAATTTATCTTTACTGCAAACCTCCTAAATAGCTACTGCCTTCTGCGCTTTTACGAACGAGTTTCTAAGTTCAGAACTTTCCGAATCTGCGTTTAGACGTAAATCGGCTTTTTCGTACGATCATTACATTTCAGTTTACGTTTACGTTTTGATTTCAATCATAACTGCAAACTGTCTTCTGCGCATTTATAAAACGTATCTCAAAGTTCAGTATCCTCAAAATTGGCATTTAAACGTAAACCGGTTTTATCGTACGAACGTCGCATTTTAGTTTGCGCTTGCATTCTGATTTTTATCATAAACTGCAAACTGCCTTCATAGATTTACTCTAACATCATCTCGCTTAATCTTAAGTTAAAGTAATCTTAGAATCGGCTTTTACATCGAAATCGTTTTTATCAAATGAACGCAGCTTTCGATTTTAATAGTGAAAGATTTCCACTGCACTAATTCACCCGCCCTCTTAGTGCTCTTGATCCTAACAATTGTTATCAGAGCGGGGTTAACTCTCAAATGGATTTAAACCCAAGAGAGATGGTTTACGCCGGAAACCAAGAGAGCCATTCTATTACACGTCCACCCATGTTCAATGGGACGGACTACACCTATTGGAAGACCCGAATGAGGAACTTTCTTATTTCTATGGATTTTGAACATTGGAATCTTGTCGAAAACTGTAACATCCCTCGTTTCTGAATTTTCGTATAAGTTTCTAATTGTAATGTAAGTATCTATTTTAAATTTGATAAAAAGTCAAAGTATGAATCTAAGAACTTATTCATAAGAGTTGGAGGATTTGTTAAAAAAAAAAAAAAAATCCGAGGACCTATATATAAACCCTGAGGACCTAATCGTAAATATAATAAATACAAGGACTAAACTGCAAAATACACAAAATGACAAATCCCACCGTTTAAGCCTCTCTGCCTTCGTTCTTAAGGAAGCAGAGAAGGTAGCTGCGTGGATGATCAAGGAAAGAAAGAAATAAAGAAGAAGAAGAAGAAGAAGAAGAAGAAGAAGAAGAAGAAGAAGAAGAAGAAGAAGAAAAGAAGAAGAAGAAAAAATTGGGGCTTTAAGGTTTCTTGCTCAAATCTTCTCATTTAGGGTCAAAATTCTCAAAGGCAAGTATTCTAACCCCATCCTACAGAAGTATTAGTCTATGTTCCTATATTGATTCTGAAAGATTTATGCTTAGAACCTAATATTTCTCTCTTTGGACAAAAAACCAAGGATCTGAAATTTTTTTGGTAAACTGACCCCTATACACTTTTTCAGCTATAATTTTTAGCACCAAAGGTGGATTCAGGCAAGACCTAGTTTGTTTGAAATTACACTCTTATATCTTTCTTTTGACACTGATTTTGTAGATTTTGGACAGCGAATACTTACCCAAACATCTGTTTCAAATGAGCCTATAGATACTGCAGAACAGTGATAAAAATTTCTGACCTTTTGATACTAAAATACCTATAAGTCCCTGTTGGATATTCTGATTTGTACCAAACTGACTTCTTCCGAAACTAGGCTTGTATACCTTTCGTTTGACATATAGTTTGAAAATTTTGGAATTCAAATGCCTACTCTATTGTCTGTTGAATTCGACCCTATGAATTCTGTAAAACAGTGATTGTGTTTTTGACCTTTGATTACTAAATCCATGGTAACTCCGTGTTGGAAACCCTGTTTCATATGAAATTTGTTCCATCAGAATATAGATTGATATAGTGTTCGACCATAGCTTTCTTGGGGGTATTGGAGCATAATTGATATTCTGAAGTATTTATTCGATGTGCCACTTGAATTCTGTCAGAAATCCAGCTTTGGTCGATTTTGCGTATTCTGTTCCATTCCTTTGGATATTGAATTCATCTAACCTTCTTATTTTAATTGAGCTAAATATGATTGCTTGGAATCCCTGTATAATCTTGCTTTCATTTCATTCCAAATTTGAATACATTTGTGAGAGATTTGTTCCTTGTATCGTATTGTCTCGAAAAGGCACATGTATGTTTTGTTGTTCCGCGTGTGCTTCCGTTATATGCTACTTATTGTTAAAACTGCCCTCTTGTACTCTGGAGTTGTGGGATTGTCTGGACCTTTGCCAGAAATGGTAAAGGGTATGTGTTTAGAGCCTGCAATGGTCTGCCGGCCCCCTCTGGCTTCACCTAGACGTTGGTGGATGGAGCTCCCAAACGTGGGAGACTTCTGTCTGGTGGTCATTCAGAAATGGATGAATCACGTTCTGTCTAAGGTCCCACTACACCTTCTGTATGTTTGATATGATATCTAGAGCTTTGGTTATGTGTTTCTGTATATGCTTTGGATAAGAATGATATGAATGCAACGTCAAAGACGACGTTTGAGCTTCTGTTCGGTATTTGTTATTGATATGCTCCGAACTGTTTCATTCATTGTCGATATGCTTCGAAATGTTCCATACGCCATTGATATGCTCCGAAACATTTCATATGCCATTGATAAGCTCCGATATGTTTCATTTGTTATGGATATGCTCCAAAACGTTTCATTTGTTGCTGTTATGCTCCCATTACTCTATGCCCCATCTGTTATGAACCAATTATGTATGATTGAAATGACAATTGTGATTTTGCACCTAATGATATTACGTCTATGAATTCGTATATTCTGCCTTGCATTTTGAAACTTTATCTCTTTGGAAATTGCCCTATTTTGATATGGATATGTTAGTCACTTGCTGAGCTCTATATGCTCACCCTGTTTGTTGATAAATTTTTCAGGATAGCGTATCGCTTGCTTAAATGTTAAGATTGGGCTGAGGCAGTGGAAAGTTAGAAGGTTTTGGGCAGATCTTTATTAGCATATATGTATTTGTTGTATAAGCCACTCTGTATCTAATGAAATGTTGACGATGAATCTAAACCTGTGGATTTTGTGTAAGTTAAAGGATCCCTCATGTTTAGGATTTTGGAATGTTAAGTTAAATTCATGTAATGATATGAACTTATGGTAATCGTTGGTTTGGTGACTGCATAGACTTTCCCACTTGTGAATTTATGTTGTGGTTATTATTTTGATGGTTTGAGTTCAGATTGTATGAATTATCGAGTGATGTGTGGTATGTTTATGAACTGCACAAGGTTATAAATTTGTAGACTATAGAGGTGAAATTTTGATCTGAATGTTTTCTTAGTGACCTCAATTGTGTGTTTGGATCCTGGATTAGTTGTTATGAAAATTTTAATATTGTCAATATTTTGAGGTGCATGATAGAGTAATCAAGAGCATGAGGAACAATTGAGAAATGTAATATCCCATTAGTCCCACATCAGAAGTGGGGAATGTGTATGATTAGCTTATAAGGGCCTGATGAGTGTACTACGTTAACTCCCGCTTAAGTATTTTGGTCCGTGGTTGAAGGACCAAAATGAAGTTATTGGCCAGTTGGCTCATCAGACTCGGGTCGTGACATTTGGTATCAGAGCCGACCTACCATTTGGGCAGGGTGAGAGGGCTCGAGTAGGAAAGGGCTACCCATGGATGGAGTCAAGAACTCATCACGGCGTGGAGCCACCACTGAGTTAAACCTCACATGCACTATGCTAGGGTTTGATCTGGGCTATGTCGGGTCTTGACGAGGACGTCAAGCTAGAATGTGTATGATTAGCTTATAAGGGCCTGATGAGTGTACTATGTTAACCTCCCGCTTAAGCGGACCAAAATGGAGTTATTGGCCAGTTAACTCATCAGACCCGGGTCGTGACATTAAATGTAATATCCCATTAGTCCCACATCGGAAGTGGGGAATGTGTATGATTAGCTTATAAGGGCCTGATGAGTGCACTACGTTAACTCCCGCTTAAGCATTTTGGTCTGTGATTGAATGACCAAAATGAAGTTATTGGCCAGTTAACTCATCAGACCCGGGTCGTGACATTTGGTAAATGAGTTAACTGGCCAATAACTCCATTTCGGTCCTTCAACCACGGACCAAAATGCTTAAGCGGGAGGTAATGTAGTACACTCATCAGGCCCTTATAAGCTAATCATACACATTCCCCACTTCCGATGTGGGACTAATGGGATATTACACGGCTTTTTGTACTCATAGCAAATAACTTGGTCCTTTTTGGGTTCAAGTTTATTTTTTGCGTCATTCTTAAACTTATTTCTTTTAATGAATTTTTTAAATTATCTTGTTAGAAGTGCCAAGTCATCATCACAGTCCTCATCACTTGAGTTTTCTCTCAAGTGGTCTTCTGAAGTTCTAGGTGTCATATCCTTCCTGTTCTTTGGAAGGATGTCTTATTGCTCTTCATGAGCATTGCAGGTCTTCTTGTAGGTCATTAATGACCCGATTAGTTCTTCAAGAGGGAAGTTGCTCAGATCTTTCCCCTCTTGAATAGCAATGACTTTAGGATCCCAACTCTTAGGAAGGGATCTTATAATCTTATTTACGAGCTCAAAATCCGAAAAACTTTTTTCGAGTCCTTTTAGACCGTTGACGACATCCGTGAAACGGGTAAACATGTTACCAATGGTCTAACTTGGTTTTATCCAGAAAAGTTCGAAAGAATGTAACAGAAGATTGATTTTTGACACTTTCACTCTACTTGTGCCTTCGTGAGTCACTTCGAGTGTGTGCCAAATATCAAATGCGTTTTCACAAGTCGAAACACGGTTAAATTCGTTGTTATCAAGTGCACAAAATAAGGCATTCATAGCCTTTGCATTAAGAGCGAAAGCCTTCTTCTCTAATTCATTCCAATCGATCATTGGAAGAGAAGACTTCGAAAATCCGTTTTCGACAAGATTCCAAAGTTCAAAATCCATAGAAATAAGAAAGATCCTCATTCGGGACTTCCAATAGGTGTAGTATGTCCCATTGAACATGGGTGGACGTGTAATAGAATGACCCTCTTGGTTTTCGGCGTATGCCATCTCTCTTGGGTTTTAATCCATTAGAGAGTTAACCCCGCTCTGATACAAATTATTAGGATCAAGAGAACTAAGAGGGGGGGGGGGGGGGGGGGGGGTGAATTAGTGCAGCGGAAAACCTTCTGCGATTAAAATCGAAAACTGTGTTCGTTCGATAGAAGTGATTTTGGTAAGAAAGCCGATTCGTAAATCACTTCAACTTTTGACTAGGAGAGATACAAAAAAGTTATGAACGCAGTTTGTAGTTATGATGGAAATCAGAATATAAGTGCAAACTGAAATACGACATTCATACGATAAAAGCGATTTCGGTATAAAAGCTGATACATAAGCCACTTTAACTTGAGATAAGGCGAGATGCAGTTAAAGCAAAGATATAAAAGCAGTTTGCAGTTATAATGAAAATCAGAACGTAAGCACAAACTAAAATACGATGTTCGTACTTGATTTGCGTCTTAAACTCTGATTCGGAAAGCACTGAACTTTGAAACACGTTCGTAAAAACACAGAAGGCAGTAAGCTATTGAGGAGGTTTGCAGTAAAGATAAATGCTCAAAGTAAATGCAAACCGAGATTTAGAGTGGTTCGGTCAATCTTGACCTACTCCACTTTTGGCTTCCTCCACCGACGAGGTCACCGACATCAACTAGAGGCCTTCCTTCAATAGGCGAAGGCCAACCACCCTTTTACAGTTTCACTCCTTTTGATGGGCTTAGGAAACAACCCTTATAGAATTTTATCTCCTCTCTTTACAACTCAGAACTTGGAAGAAAAGAGGGAGAAGAACTTTTGGCCTTTACAAGAATTTTGAGCTCTAAGAATCACAGAAAAAGATCAAGATTTCGATGTAAGTTCATGCCCTTTCAGTGCTGAATGGGTGGGGTATTTATAGGCCCCAACCCACTTCAAATTTGGAGCTCAAAACTGTCAATTCTCGGAATTCCGGGATCAGGCGGTTGCACCTCCTGACTAGAGCGGTTGCACTGCCTGGCAGAGCTCGAAGATTGAGCCTCTGGGCAGTGCCACCTCCTGTCAGGGGCGGTTGCACCTCCTGCCAGAGCTCGAAGACCGAGCTCAGGTGGTTGCACCTCCTGATTGAGGCGGTTGCACCGTCTGGCAGAGCTCGAACCGAGCTCAAGCGGTGCCACCTCCTTTCAGGGGAGGTTGCACCACCCAGTCTCGCTCGGAGACTGAGCCCAGGCGGTGCCACCGCTTGGCTGGAGCGGTTGCACCTCCTAGTCTCGCTCGGAGACTGAGCCCAGGCGGTGCAACCTCCTGCCTTGGGCGGTTCAACTGCCAGGCAGAAATCAGGGTCCGAATGAGTTGATCCATTCGGCCCAATTTGGGTTTTTCAGGGGCCCAATTGCCCCAAGATTAAGTTAATGGGATCATCTCCCATTTCCAACTTAATCATTGTGCTAACTACGATATTCCCTAAGACATTTACTACAACTTGCTCCGATGCGTCAATCGCTTCTTCCGGCGAACTTCCGTTGATCATCCGATGAACCCTCGGTGATGCTCCTGCGGACTTCCGGCAAACTCCTGGACTTGCGACGATTCACTTGGCGAGTTCCGACGAGCTTCTTTGGCAAGCTTATGGACTTCTCGGATTTGTTCCCGCAGAACCTCCGACGACTGTCCGAACATCCGTCGAACTCTCGAACTCCCAACGTGATCATTATCTTGACTCCAACGCAACTCCTGCTGCATGTCTTACTTTCATCGTAGTTAAATCCTGTACACTTATCTCAGCATATAGATTAGATAAACAAATGACAATTGACTTGTAACATCCCTCATTTCTGAATTTTCGTATAAGTTTCTAGTTGTAATGTAAGTATCTATTTTAAATTTGATAAAATAACAAAAATATGAATCTAAGAACTTATTCATAAGATTTGGGAGATTTGTTCAAAAAGAAAAAAAAAATCTGAGGACCTATATGTAAACCTTGAGGACCTAATCGTAAATA
This sequence comes from Musa acuminata AAA Group, assembly GCF_036884655.1. Classification (NCBI taxonomy): domain Eukaryota; kingdom Viridiplantae; phylum Streptophyta; class Magnoliopsida; order Zingiberales; family Musaceae; genus Musa; species Musa acuminata. The sequence goes on along the minus strand of NC_088346.1, from coordinate 29,593,010 downwards.
TAATAATACAAGGACTAAACTGTAAAATGCACAAAAAATACAAATCCCACCGTTTAAGCCTCTCTGCCTTCGTTCTTAAGGAACTAGAGAAGGCAGCTACGTGGATGAACAGAGAAAGAAAGAAAGAAGAAGAGGAAAAAAAAAGGGGAAGAAGAAGAAAAAATTGGGGCTTTGAGGTTTCTTACTCAAATCTTCTCAATTGGGGTCATAATTCTCAAAGGCAAGTGTTCTAACCCCATCCTACAGAAGTATTAGTATATGTTCCTATATTGATTCTAAAAGATTTATGCTTAGAACCTGATATTTCTCTCTTTGGACATAAAACCAATGATCTGAAATTTTTTCGGTAAACTGACCCCTATACACTGTTTCAGCTATAATTTTTAGCACCAAATGTGGATATAGGCAGGACCTAGTTCCTATGAAATTAGACTCTTATATCTTTCTTTTGACACTGATTTTGTAGATTTTGGACACCGAATACTTACCCAAACGTCTGTATCAAATGAGCCTATAGATGCTGCAGAACAGGGATCAAAATTTCTGACCTTTCGATACTAAAATACCTATAAGTCTCTGTTGCAAATTCTGATTTGTACCAATCTGACTTTGTTCGAAACTAGACTTGTAGACCTTTCTTTTGACATATTGATTGAAAAATTTGGAATTCAAATTCCCTACCCTATTATCTGTTAAATCCGACCCTATGAATTCTGCAAAACAGTGATTTTGTTTTTGACCTTGTGTTACCAAAACAAAGGTAACTCCTTGTTGGAAACCATGATTTGTACGAAACTTATTTCAACAGAAAATAGATTGATATATCTTTCGACAATAGACTTCTTGAGGGTATTGGAGCATAATTGACAATCTGAAGTATTTATCCAATGAGCCTCTCAAATTCTGTCAGAAATCGAGCTTTGATCGATTTCGTATCTTCTATTTTCATTCGTTTGGAAATAGATTTTGCTCAGTTCCCTTCACTCAATTATGGCTTATATTAATATTTGAATTCTCGTTTGGTCTAGTCTATAAATTATTACCATTCCTGAACATATTGTGTAACGTTTATGCTATATCACATTGACTTATATAGGCACATGTATAGCCCATTGTTCCGCATTTGCTTTCGATGTGTGCCTATTCTAGTTTCATTCCTTTGGATATCGAATTTCATCTAACCTTCTTATTTGAATTGAGTTGTATGTGATTGCTTGGATTCCATATGTGCCCTTGCTTTCAATTCCTTTCAAATCTGAATATAATTGTGAAAGATTATTGCTTACTTCAGATTGACTCGTAAAGGCACATGTACGTTTTGTTGTTCTGCGTGTGCTTTCGATATGTGCTATTCATTGTTCATACTATCCTTTTGTACTCTGGTGTTTGTGGGATATTGTGAACCTTCGCCAGAAATGGTGAAGGGAGTTATCCATAGAGCCTGAGATGCTCTGCCGGCCCCTATAACTTCACTCAGATGTGGGTGGATGGAGCTCCTTGACGTGGGAGAACTCCCAGACGTGGGAGACTTATGTTTGGTGGTCATTCAGAAATGGATGTAACATATTATGTTATGGTCCCACTTCACCTTCTGTATGTTTGATATGATATCCAGAGCTTTGGTTATGTGTTTCTGCACATGCTTTGGATAAGAATGATATGAATGCAACGTCAAAGATGACGTTTGAGCTTCTATTTGGTATTTGTTATTGATATGCTCCAAAATATTCCATACGCCGTTGATATGCTCCGGAACATTTCATACGCCATTGATAAGCTCCGAAACATTTCATTTGTTATTTATATGCTCCGAAATGTTTCATTCATTGTTGATATGCTTCGAAATGTTCCATATGCCGTTGATATGCTCCGAAACATTTCATACGCCATTGATAAGCTCCTAAATGTTTCATTCATTGTTGATATGCTTCGAAATATTCCATATGCCATTGATATGCTCCGGAACATTTCATATGCCATTAATAAGCTCCGAAATGTTTCATTTATTGTTGATATGCTTCGAAATGTTCCATACGCCGTGATATGCTCTGGAACATTTCATACGTCATTGATAAGCTCCGAAATGTTTCATTTGTCATTGATATGCTCCGAAACGTTTCATTCGTGGTTGATATGCTCCAATTACTCTATGCCCCATCTGTTATGAACCAAATATGTTTGATTGAAATGACAATTGTGATTCTGCACCTAATGATATTACGTCTATGAATTCTTATATTCTGCCTTGCATTTTGAAACTTTATCTCTTTGGAAATTGTCCTCTTTTGACATGGATATGTTAGTCACTTGTTGAGCTTTATATGCTCACCCCGTTGTTGTATAAATTTTTTAGGATAGCTTGTCGCTTGCTTAAATGTTAAGATTGGGTAGAGGCAGTGGAAAGCTAAAAGATTTTGGGCAGATCTTTATTAGTATATATGTTTTTGTTGTATAAGAACACGCTGCATCTAATGAAATGTTGACGATGAATCTAAACTTGTGGATTTTGTAAATGTTTAAAGGACCTCTCATGTTTAAGATTCTGGAATGTTAAGTTTAATTTGTGTAACGATATGAACTTATGGTAAACATTGGTTTTATGATTGTACAAACTCCCACACTTGTGAATTTATGTTGTGGTTATTATTTTGGTGTGTTGGGTTCAGATTTTATGAATCATCGAGCGATGTGTTATATGTTTATGAACTGCACAGGGTTTATAAATTTGTGAATTTATGTTGTGGTTATTATTTTGGTGAGTTGGGTTCAGATTTTATGAATCATCGAGCGATGTGTTGTATGTTTATGAACTACACAAGGTTTATAAATTTATAGATTATAGAGGTGAAAATTTAATCTGAATGTTTTCTTAGTGACCTCAAACGTGTGATTGGATCCTGATGGATTTGTGTTGAAAATTTGTTTTAATATTATCGATATTTTGAGGGGCGTGACAGAGGTGGTATCGAGCATGGTTTGAGGATCACTGAAATATTTTATATGTTGACGTGCAAAATATATTGAGGTCTAGTGGACTTTAATGATTGGTGGAAATTTTCTTTGATGCATTTTAGGAATCTAGGATGATGAGGACATTTGGGTCCTCCTATTTCATTTGTTTCTGATTAATTAAGGTGGATGAAAGGGTTGATCGAGGATATTAAATCAGAGTAGCGCAATGAAAGCATGGTGGACCTAATTTTATTGGTGGTAGAAAAATGGATGATGTGAACGGAGCAGATATATGATGTACAAAATTGTTCTGATGATCAAAAATTTTCTTTTGCCACCTTATATTTGAAGTAGAGGCTGATTATTAATGGCAACAATGAAAAGAATTTTTGGAGATCAGTGACAAGAATGATAAGGACAAGTTTACCAATAAGAATGTGATTGGAAATTAATCAGAAAGTGATAACAAGAGGGTCAAGACATTTGGATTTGAAAAGGGAAGTCACCACAAAAGACTCAATCATGTGTGAATTGCAAGTTAAATTATGAAACAAGTTTGTGTTTGTGGGTGGCTAGAGTCTATTTTGCGTGCAGAAAGTTGGATCATAAAATAAAAGACTGCCCTTTGAACAATAAGAAAGAGTCACTGCCTCAAAAATCATCTGCCCATATCAGAGTGTATGCTATCACTGAATATGATTCTAAAACTTCTGAATTAGTGATCGAAGGTATTATGCATGCTTATGAAAGAATGTAAATATTTGTTTGACTATGGGTCCTATCTACGATTTGATTCGTAATATTTTGCTTGTCACTTGGTTATGCAACCTAGACCATTGCATTATGTTATATGTAAATATGATCATTGGAGATTCTTTGATAATGAACTTGAATCTGGTCCTCTTGTCTGATTTTATTGGAGAACTTGAACTTTTTGCTGATTTAGTTCTCCAAAAGATTTGGAGTTTTGATATTATACTTGGTATGGATTGACTATCTTCCTCCTCCGACGAGGTCATCGACATCCACTAGAGGCCTTTCTTCAATAGGCGAAGGTCAACCACTCTTTTATAGTTTTACTCCTTTTGATGGGCTTAGGAGACAACCCTTACAGATTTCCACTCCTCTCTTGAATGATCAAAACTTAGAAGAAAAGAGGGAGAATAACTTCTAGCCTTTTACAACACTTTTAAGCTCTCAAATTCTCAGAATAAATGCAAGCTTTCGGTGCCCTTTCATGCAAGAAAGGGTGGGGTTTATATAGGTCGTAACTAGTTTGAATTTGAAGCTCAAAAGTGTCATCTCCTGGATTTCCGAGGTCCTGGCGGTACCACCGCCAGACACTGCTCCGAGACCGAGCTCAAGCGGTATCACTGCTTGACAAGGGCGGTACCACCACCTAACTTCACTCGGAGACCGAGTTAGGTGGTGCCACCGCCTGACTTCACTCAAAGATTGAGCTTTTGGGCGGTGCCACCGCCGGCCAAGAAATCTGGGTCCGAATGGGCTGATCCATTCGATCCAATTTGGGTTTGTTAAGGGCCCAATTGGCCCTAGATTATGTTAATGGAATCACCTCTCATTCCTAACTTAATCTTCATACTAACTATGACATTTAAGACATTAATACTACAACTCATGTTCCGGTACGTCAATCGCTTCTTCCGGCTAACTTCCGGTGAACATCCGATGAACCCTCGGTGATGCTCCGACGGACTTCCGACAAACTCCTGGACTTGTGACGATCCTCTTGGCGAGTTCCGACGAGCTTCTTTCGCAAGCTCTTGGACTTCTCGGATTTGTTCCCGTAGAACCTCCAACGACCATCGGACTTCTATCAAACTCTTGAACTCTCGATGTGATCTTGGTCTTGACTCCGATGCAACACCTGCTACATGTCTTACTGCCATCGTAGTAAATCCTGCATATATAAAATAAACTTCAATCTAGACAATTAATACTAAGCATTAATCAAGTTGTCCCGCATGTCAATAGTCCCTCGACGCTTCATTCGATTCTTCGGCGCATCGTCCTCTCCTACGGTCTCTATTGCCCAATCAGCCAATTGACTCTGCAACTCCAATATCCTTGGCGCAATACCCGCTCTTCTTGGCCCGATGCCCGAATCCACGGCCTGAAGCCTTCTACGATACGTCGATCGATCCATCGGCTCGACGTCCAATCTTTTGACATGTTCTTTTGGCCCAATATGATTTTTCCTACTTTAATTGTCTCATCCTGATTAAAGCATCCTATGCCACTTGAAACACAGATTAAAACATAAACATAATTATCAATTGGTTTCATCATCAAAATATGAGATTCAACACATGCTCTATTGAAGGTGATGCATCAATGGGACTAGTTGGAAGAGATTGATTACCCCTAAAAATTGTTGTTTCAAGTTCTGGTTCTGGTTCTGGTTAGAGAGGATCAGTCCTTCTAGGCAGTCTAATCCATATGTCATTTCTGAATATAAATCTCAGCTATCGAAGTAGGTTTCTATTTATGATACTAAATCTATCTAATTTTATAACTTCTTCATCAGGTGGGATAGCAATGTCATAAGCATGGAATAGTCTTATGATCAGGCCACAATATGGAAGCATCATATCCTTTTTTGATAGTTCAATCATGTTTTGTTGGATTAGGTAACCAAAACAATTATTATTTCCTTTCTTAATCCAATACATTGTACCTAATTTCATTAGGCTTACTTCATCATGATGATATTGTTTTGGAATAATAATGCTTATCAGGATATGATGAAATATTTTAGTGCCTAAAGGTAGTAGGTGCTAGTCATAGGTACCTTGCATGCTAATCACATGAGTGATGGCATGTGTAACTTGACACGAAATATTTTTACTTATTATATTTTGATATTAATATAATAACTTTATATTGACTATTGCATATATACATGTATATATTGTGATGTCATTGGATCTGTGCAATGGGAATCGTATTGTAATGAGATCACGATAATGAGACCGATTCACCTTTAAACACAGATCCTAAATAATCTCGATCATAGTTTACTCGAGAGGGACATCGAGATAACCGGACAGACTGGTGTGCTGTATACCCATCCATATGATGGATGCAGTAGGTCTCATAGCTGCTTGAGTGGAGATACTAGGGATACAGTATAGGTGCTCATTGGAGAATGAGTTGACTGATTGATCCGCTTACGAAATGTTGGATGGTTGATGATGCCTTATTATTAGACAGTGATTTCATAGTCCTAGTGGTATATCTGGTCCTTAGACTTGAGACACCAAGGATGTCCTATATGAGTGTTCCATTCTTTGATACCGGACTTATAGGTTTGGATGTCCCAAATCTAGTACAGTCGGTCATTGGGAGTGGCAATCGACCTTACGAGTGCTATTGAGTGTCGATAGAGGATCATCTACTCTCAGCGTCATGAGAGGAATATCCCATGTATTCTTGCTCAGACAAATTGTGTTCTCCGAGAGAACAAGATTAGAGCGAGATTCGAGTAAAAACCGTATGGGTCTGACAGCACCATACCCGATATATGGTCTCTAGGATATTAGATAGATGAGGGACTATAGGTACATGGTAACTGAGGACAGACATGTTCAATGGATTGGATTCCCTTGTATCGTCTAGGGACTATGGCGTAGTAGCCTAGTACATCCGTAGTTGATAATGTTAGGATCAAGAGCGTCACTAAGAGGGGGGGTGAATTAGTGCAGTGAAAAATTCTTAGATTTCGTAAAAGATTTCGTACGTTCGATGGAAATCGATTCGGAAAGAAAGCAACTTGAAACATAAGAGAGCAAAAGCGTAGTGAGAGCAAGATGAGGAGAAGAAGTAATTTGCTATGAAATGATTTGCAGTTAAAGTAAATTACTCAAAATGAAATGCAAACCAGAATTTAGAGTGGTTCGGTCAATATGACCTACATCCACTTTCGGATTCCTCCTCCGTCGAGGTCACCGGCATCCACTAAAGGCCTTTCTTCAATAGGTGAAGACCAATCACCTTTTACAGCTCTTTCTCCTTATGTCGGGTTTAGGAGACAACCCTTACAAGTCTCACACCTCTCTTGAATGATCTCAAAAACCTAGAAAGGGAGGAGGACTCTAGCACTTGTTTACAACACTTTTACACCCCAATAACTCAAATGTAAAATTGATCTATTGAGAAATTCATCTCTAAAATGTATGCAATTTTACACTAGAATATAAATTATAATAATTATGTCTTAATTATCATAGTTAGAGCATAAATTAAGTTAGGATTGGGAGGTAATCCCACTAACTTAATTAGGGGCCAACTAGGCCCTAAGTTGGGCTGTTTGAGGCCGGATTCAAGGCCCAACCAGGACCCTGAAATCCTGGCTGGCGGTGGCACCATTTGGGAGACTCGATCACCCATGAATTCTAGGTGATGGTACCACCCTTGTTAAGCAATGGTACCGCTGGCAGTTATTACTGCCAACGGTGGTACCGCCCTTGTCAGGCGGTGGTACCACCTAGACTGAGCGGTAGTACTACCCAGTAATGGTAGTGGCACCACCAATACCCCCAAAATCTAGGATGAGACACTTCTTGGCTCCATTTTTGAAAGCCATTGGGGTCTATAAATATCCCACCCTTTTCTTCATGAAAGGATAACGAAATCTTGATATATTCTTGAGTCTTTGAAGTGTTAAAGAGTTGTATAAGTGCTAGAGTTATCTTCCTTCCTTTCTAAGTGTTTAGATCATTCAAGAGAGGAGTGAAACTTATAAGGGTTGTCTCCTAAACCTGGCAAAAGGAGAAAAGCTATAAAGGTGGTTGGCCTTCGCCTATTGTAGGAAGACCTCTAGTGGACATCGGTGACCTCGTCGGAGGAGGAAGCCGAAAGTGGATATAGGTCACGTTGACCGAACCACTCTAAAACTCGGTTTGCATTTACTTTGAGCAACTTTCTTTTATAGCAAACTGCCTCTCCTCCTTATTGTACTTTAACTACGTCTACATACACTTTCACGTAAATATCTTCCGAGTTCGTCTTTAATCATATGAAGACTTTATGAAACTAATGCTTTTTCATTTGTGTAATTTATATTACTGCAAATCACCTTAGTCTTCTCTTGCACTTTCACGAAAGGTTTTGAGTTTAAATTCCTTCCGAAATGGATTGAATTGAAACCATTCTCGTTAGAATCGGTTTCAATCGAAATAAGTTTTTTGAAATAGCGAAAATTTTCCGCTGCACTAATTCACCCCTCCTCTTAGTGCTGCTCTTGATACTAACAAAGCCCAGGAGCTTGCCAGGAGTCCGTTGGAACATTGCCGAGACTTCGTCGGATGTTCACCGGAAGTACACCGAAGGCTCGTAGGAAGAGCAATTGACGCACCGGAACAAGAAGTATAGTAAACATGTCTTAATTGTCGTAGTTAGAGTGTAAATTAAGTTAGGATTGGGAGTTAATCCCATTAACTTAATTAGGGGCCAATTGGGCCCTTGATAGGGCTGAATTGGGCCAAATGGAGTAGCCCATTCAGCCCCTAAATTCTTGGCTGACAGTGGCATGAAACCTATTGACATAATCTTGAGTTCTTGAGCCTTAAAGTGTTGTAAAAGTTAGAGTTCTCCTCCTTCATCTCTTAGCCTTGTAACCATCCAAGAAAGAAGAGTGAAACTTGTAAGGGTTGTCTCCTAAACCCGACAAAAAGAGAAAAACTGTAAAAGGTGGTTGGCCTTCGCCTATTAAAGGAAGGCCTCTAGTAGATGCCGGTGACCTCGTCGGAGGAGGAAACTAAAAGTGGATGTAGGTCACATTGACCGAACCACTCTAAAACTCAGTTTGCATTTACTTTGAGCAACTTTCTTTTATATCAAACTGCCTCTCCTCCTTACTGTGTTTTAACTATGTCTACATACGCTTTCACGTAAACATTTTTCAAGATCAACTTTAATCATACAAAGACTTTACGAAACCGATGCTTCTCATTTGTGCAATTTATATTGCTGCAAATCACCTTAGTCTTCTCTTGCACTTTCACGAAAGGTTTCAAGTTCAAATTCCTTCTAAAACGGATTAAATTGAAACCTTTCTCGTTGGAATCGGTTTTAATCGAAATAAGTTTTTTGAAATAGCAAAAGTTTTCTACTGTACTAATTTACCCTCCCTCTTAGTGCCGCTCTTGATCCTAATATAATCTAGCCAGATATTTGGCATAATTACGAAGCTTTCAGCATGTTGTACACTATTTTGATATGTCGTTCAATCTTTCTATACTTCGTTCGAACCTTTGGCATATCATTCTTTCCTTCAGCATATCACTCGATCTATCAACATATCGATTTTTAATGATATCTGATCTTTTGGCGCAATACCTGATCCTTCCGGTATGATGCCCAAACTTATACTATGAAGTCCAATCTTTGGCATGTTGACCAATCCTTTGACTTGATGTCCTATTTCCAACATGATCCTTTTTCCAATACAACATATGATTCTCCTACTTTGATAATTTACCCTTTGATGGTTCGAGTCCTTAATCAATATATTTTCTACATGACTTATCTCAAAAGCATATTAGTCCATAAACTCGTCAATTGATTCCAACATCAAAATCTGAGATTCAACAATCTCCTCTTTTTTTATGATGATAACCAATTGATGACGGAGTTTTAACTAGGCTCCCCCTGTCTCTATGTTGTTTTGAAATATAATAAACTCAAATTCAAAAAATAATAATCTTTCAGTGCTAATATTTGAATTCAAGTCGAAATAATTTTAATTATAAATATTAGTGATTTTAGTAGCATTCAATGTAAAAATCATATGCATACCTTTAGTTAAAACATCAAAATAATGATTACACAAATCATATACATAATTTTAGTTAAGATATAAAAAACAGTCATTACACAAAATATATATATAATTATAGTTAAAACATCAAATAATTGTTAGTTATTGGTGCCCTATAAGCTAATCACGTGAGTGATGACACGTATGACATGCACTCGTTTTACTTAATATTCCTTATATTATGTAATTTATATGCATAGATCTCTTCATGACGAATCGGTCTCTTCATGATCGGTTTGTATTTAAAGACGAATCGGTCTCATTATCGTGATCTCTTCATGATCCGATTCCCATTGCATAGATCTATAGACATCACAGTATATATACGTAATAAGGAATATAAAGAAGACTAAGGTGATTTGCAGTAATATAAATTACATGTGAGCCTTGTCCTTCTCGGATTTGTTCCCGTAGAACCTCCGATGAATGTCCGAACTTCCGTCGAACTCTCGAACTCCCAACGTGATCATTGTCTTGATTCCGGCGCAACTCCTGCTGCATATCTTACTTTCATCGTAGTTAATCCTGCACACTTATCTCTACATATAGATTAGATAACAAATGACAATTGACTTCATCATCAAAATCCGAGATTCAACAATCTCCCCCTTTTTTATGATGACAATTAATTGATAATGCAGTTAACCTTAACTCCCCCTGTCTATATGCCATACTTGAGATAAGTCATTCTTGAATTCAAAACATTTGAATTTAAGAGACATATTGATAAGTTAAAATCATTTAAACTTATCAATACTCCCATCATGATTCCTATCATGATGTTTCTCTCTGAAGATGATGTTAAGGCTTGACATTCATTTTCAAATTTTACATTACAAGTTTGAATGATGGTAATAGTAGCAATTCATCATATTGTAAGATGTCAACATGTAAAACTGTGAAGCAAGATTTTGATATCATTACATGATGCACACATTTCAAATATTTTAGCAATTATTGCATTTCATCACATGGTAAGATATCAATACGTAAAATTACGATGCAAGTTTTTTGTTTGATATCTTTACATGATACAAACAAGGCATAACATAGCATTAATACTCATATATTTCTCCCCCTTTGTCATCAACAAAAAATGTGGTAATTGTGATACCAGGAGAATAATATAAGCAAAATTTGAGCATAAGTGTGATAATTGTTCATGCCTTTTCTAGGTTCATGTTTTTTCCAATAGTGAGTGATAGGAAATCAATTATACAAGCATATAAAGGAAAGCATGATATGTAGATCGCTTTGAGTACTTCTACCTTTTTATTTGTTATAATCTTTTTGCATGAAGGAGGAAGGCTATTTGTGAGTTTACTTTGAGTGAAGTTAAAATCGATGAGAGATTAAATCATGCTTCATTTTTACAAGGATCAAGATATGTATGTGATACAAATCTTTGCAAGTAAAAACACTATCATCCATATTTCAAGATGGAATTTATAAGCAGGAATCATTTCATCAAATCCATTTCAGAAAAATATTTTTCATATAATAAGTGTGTGAGAAACTCCGATTGTTAGGATACCAATTATTAAGCGAATCCGAAAATGAAATTAACACTTTCATGCAGTCGGACAAGACTATGCTATAGATTTTCAAATACAATTATGAAGACAAAACATGCTTATTGTTATGGAAATTTTTGTATTCAACACATAATTTCCAACATGTTATTTATGCATGTAATGGCAATCAAGTGATTTGATCATTTAATAAAGTCTGAAAAATAATTTTAACTAGTTTATGTATTCGGACACATCAATATTCCTAATTCTCTTCTTATGAAAGTAAATTGTTCTTCACTTAGAGGTTTTGTAAAAATATCAGCTAGTTGATGTTTAGTATCAATGAACTCTATGATTACATCATGATTAGTAACATGATCTCGTATAAAGTGATGTCTAATATCAATATGTTTTGTTCTTGAGTGTTGTATAGGATTCTTTGTTAAGCATATTGCATTTGTGTTATCACATTTAATGGGAATATTTTTAAGATTAACTTTATAATCTTCTAAGGTGTTTTTCATCCATACAACTTGTGCACAGCATGCCCTTGCTGCAATATATTCAGCTTCGGTTGTTGATAGTGCAATCGAGTTTTATTTCATAGATGACCAGGAAACAAGGGCATGTCCTAAAAATTGACATGTTCCAGACGTGCTTTTTCTATCTAGTCTACAGCCAGCAAAGTCCACATCAGCATAAGCAATTAACTCAAGATTATCTGATTTTGGATACCATAATCCTAGATTTGTGGTACCATTAAGATATCTAAGTATTCTTTTAACTGCTTTGAGATGAGATATCTTAGGGTTTGATTGAAATCTAGCACAAAGTCCGACACTGAATATGATCTCTGGTCTAGTTGTAGTGAGGTAAAGTAAACTTCCTATCATGCCCCTATAAGTTTTTTTATTGAAGCTTTCTCCACTTTCATCAATTTCTAACTTAGTGGAGGTGTTCATAGGAGTGTTAATATCTTTTGAGCTATTCATATTAAACATTTTTAGCAAATTCATAGCATATTTAGTTTGACTAATAAAGATGTCATTGCTTAGTTGTTTGATTTGTAAGCCTAAGAAGAATGTTAATTCTCCCATTAAACTCATTTCGAATTCAAGACTCATCGTTTTAGCAAAAGATTCACAAAGAGATTCATTCGTAGAACCAAAGATAATATCATCAACATAAATCTGAACAATGAGAAAATTATTTTCAAAATTCTTGATGAACAATGTAGTATCAACCTTGCCTTTTGTGAAATTATTTTCAATAAGAAAAGAACTAAGTCTCTCATACCAAGCCATTGGAGCTTGTTTTAAACCATAGAGAGTTTTAGTTAATCTAAACACATGATTAGGGAGGCTATTATTTTTAAATCCAGGAGGTTGATCAACATAGACTTCTTCAGAAATAAAGCCATAAGAAAAGCGCTTTTAACATCCATTTGAAACAACTTAAAATTATTACTACTAGCGTAGGCAAAGAGCATCCTTATGGCTTCTAATCGAGCCACAGGAGCGAAGGTTTCTTCGTAATCGATACCTTCTTCTTGGTTGAAACCTTTGGCCACTAATCTAGCCTTGTTTCTAACCACGATACCATATTCATCTTGCTTATTTCTAAAAACTCATTTAGTACCAATAACTAAATGGTCAGTTGGCCTAGGAACAAACTTCCACACCTCATTTCTCTCAAATTGATTTAATTCATCTTGCATTGCGATAATCCATGAATCATCTTTCATGGCTTCGTCAACACATTTGGGTTCAATTTGGGAGAGAAAAGCGACGTTGGCACCAAAATTTTTAAGAGAAAAACGTGTTTAAACCCCCTTTGATGTGTCTCCTATGATTAGCTCCTTAGGATTAGCATCTACATACTTCCAATCCTTGGGTAAGGATGTTTCGGAAGTGGATGCATCCAAGTTGCTAGTTGGAGACGGGGTTTCATTTAAATACAAGGAATCAAAATTAACATCATCATCAAAATCATTTTTCCTGATTTTGGAAATCTCATTGAAAACAACATAAATGAATTCTTCAATAATTAAAGTTCTTTTATTAGAGATACGAAAAGCTTTAGAAACCGAAGAATAACCAAGAAAGATTCCTTCATCGGATTTAGCATCAAATTTTCCTAAGTTATCTTTTTCATTCAAGATAAAACACTTACACCCAAAGACTTTAAAATATGAAACATTGGGGTTTTTATTGTTCCATAACTCATAGGGAGTTTTGGTGAGTAAGGGTCTTACTAGAACTCTATTCAAAATATAGCATGCAGTGTTTACGACTTCGGCCCAAAAATATTTGGGTAGGCTATGTTCATTCAACATGGTTCTTGCCATTTCTTGTAAATTTCGATTTTTTCTTTCTACTACTCCATTTTGTTGAGGATTTCTAGGAGTAGAGAAATTATGGTTGTATCCATTGAGTTCACAAAATTCTTGGAAATCATGGTTTTGAAATTCACCACCGTGATCACTTCTAATTGACGAAATCATAGAACACTTCTCATTTTGAACAAGTTTACAAAACTTGGTAAAATATCTAAAGCATTTATTTTTCTGTTTTAAGAAGTAAGTCCATGTGTATCTACTATAGTCATCCACAATGACGAAGGCGTATTTGCTACCTCCTAGGCTTGATGTAGAGATTGGTCCAAACAAGTTCAAGGGCCTAGAGGTGCTTATTTGATTCTTAGATTTGAAACTACCCTTAATTTGTTTACCTAATTGGCAAGCATCACATACATTATCTTTGATGAACTTGATATGAGGAATTCCTCTTATAAGTTCTTTAGATGATATTTGAGTAATTAGTTTCATGCTAGCATGACCTAATCTTCCATGCCATAGCCAAGCATCCTCATTCAAAACTGAAAAACACATTTCATTACACAAATCATTGATGTCAATAGTGTATACGTTATTTTGTTTTAATGCAATCATAGACGTATTTTTGTATGGTTTTCAATGATGCAAGCATTAGATTCGAATCTGACAATATATCCTTTATCACATAATTGACTAATGCCCAAGAGGTTATGTTTTAAACCATCAACTAACAAAACATCTTCAATAAAGAAGTTGGATTTTTACCTATGGTTCCTTTGCCAATGATTTTACCCTTGTTGTTGTCTCCGAAGGAGACATAGCCTTCGTCTGTGCTAGTGAGCTTAGAGAATTGAGATGGATCTTCGGACATATGCCTTGAGCATCCACTATCAAGGTACCATCTCTTGCTCCTAGCTTGCGATAGTATAGGTTTCTACAAGAAAGGATGATCTTTAGGTACCCATTTGCTTTTGGGTGCCTCAAAAATAGATCTACATTGTTTATCATGTTGCATAGAATTTATCATGGTTCCTTTAGGAACCCAAATTAATTTGTTCGGACTAATTTTCTTGAATGGACAATAATGCGTTTTGTATCCAAGTTTGCAACAAAAGTTGAATTTGCTTTGGTGTCGAACATGTAAGATGGGGCCTTTTATGAAGGTGGTTGGATTTTGATGAGGACTTCTCACAAATCCGATTCCACTTCTTTTGGGAACGTGACCCTTGTTTGCAAGGATCATGTTCAAAGACTTGCTACCAACCTCGAATTTCTTCAAGTTGTCTTTAAGTAGCAAGTTTTCCTTTTGAGAGTTTCTATATCATGGCATTTTATGCATGAACCTAAACTATCATGATATTCAGTTTTTAACTTATCAAAATTACAAGTAAGACTATCATGCTCCTTTTTTAGCAATTTATATTTTCTACTAATAATCTTGCATTCATCAAATAAGTCATGGAAGGCATTTAATAATTCGTCAAATGATAAATCTGCATCTATTAAATTCGTTACCTCCTCCCCGATGGCCATTAAGGCGTAATGAGCAACTTGCTCGGTGTTGGACTCCTCTTCTTCGGACGCGCTCGAGTCATCCCACATTGCTTTGAGCGCCTTCTTCTTTGATGTTCTATTTTTGACTTGGGGACAATCACTCTTGTAGTGTCCCGGCTTTTTGCACTCTTAGCAAATAACTTGGTCCTTCTTGGGTTGAAATTTATTTTTTGTTTCATTCTTAAACTTGTTTCTTTTAATGAATTTTTTAAATTTTCTTGTTAGAAGTGCCAAGTTATCGTCACAGTCCTTATCACTTGAGTTTTCTCTCAAGTGGTCTTCTGAAGTTCTAAGTGCCATATCCTTCCTGTTCTTTGGAAGGATGTCTTCTTGCTCTTCATGAGCTTTGCAAGTCATCTCGTAGGTCATTAATGACCCGATTAGTTCTTCAAGAGGGAAGTTGTTTAGATATTTCGCCTCTAGAATAGCAGTGACTTTAGGATCCCAACTCTTAGGAACAGATCTTAGAATCTTATTTACGAGCTCAAAATCCGAAAAACTTTTTCCGAGTCTTTTTAGACCGTTGACAATATCCGTGAAACGGGTAAACATGTCGCCAATAGTCTCACTCGGTTTCATCCGAAAAAGTTCGAAAGATTGTATTAAAAGATTGATTTTTGACTCTTTCACTCTACTTGTGCCTTCGTGAGTCACTTCAAGTGTGTGCCAAATATCAAATGCGGTTTCACAAACTGAAACACGGTTGAACTCGTTTTTATCAAGCGCACAAAATAAGGCATTCATAGCCTTTGCATTAAGTGCGAAAGCCTTCTTCTCCAATTCATTCCAATCGATCATTGGAAGAGAAGATTTCGAAAATCCATTTTCAACAAGATTCCAAAGTTCAAAATGCTAGTCAAAGGTGCCCAGCAAGCCAATCACGTGAGTGATGGCACGTGTGACTTGATACAAAATCTTTTTGCTTATTATATTTTGGCGTATATCACTTTATAACTATTGCATATGTGCATATATATATTATGATGTCCATGGATTTATGCAATGGGAATCGGATCGTGATGAGATCACGATAATGAGATCGATTCACCTTTAAACACATATCCTAAATAATCCCTGTCATAGGTTACTCGAGAGGGATATCGTGATAACCGGATAGACTGGTGTGCTGTATACCCGTCCATATGATGGATGCAGCTGGTCTCATAGCTGCTCATGTAGGGACACTAGGGATACAGTACAGGTGCTCATTGGAGAATGAGTTCACTGATTGATCCGCATACGGAATGCTGGATGGTTGACAATGCCTTATTGTCAGACAGCGATTCCATAGTCCTAGTGGTGTATCTGGTCCTTAGACTTGAGACACCAAGGATGTCCTGTATGAGTGCTCCACTCTTTGATACCAAACTTATAGGTTTGGCTGTCCCAGATCTAGTACAACTGGTCATTGGGAGTGGTAGTCGACCTTACGAGGGCTATTGAGTGTCGATAGAGGATCATCCACTCTCGGCGTAAAGAAAGAAATATCCCATGTGTTCTTGCTCTGACAAATCCCTGGCCAGGGTCATTCGGGTTGAGAAAGAAAGAGTTCTCTGGGAGAATCCAATTAGAGCGAGACTCGAGTAGAAACCGTATGGGTCTGACAACACCATGCTCGATATACGGTCTCTGGGATATTAGATGGATGAGGGAATATAGGTACATGGTAACTGAGGACAGACAGGTCCAATGGATTGGATTCCCCTGTATCGTCTGGGGACTACGGCGTAGTGGCCTAGTACTTCCGTAGTCGACGAGTCAAGTGAATTATTACAAAGATAATAATTCACTGAGTTAGAAGGAGTTCTGACAGGTATGACTCACGGCCAGCTCGATATTGGGCCTAGAGGGTCACACACATATGGTAGGCATTGCGATGAGTAGAGGTTCAGATATGAGATATCCGACGGAGCCCTTGTCTTATTGGATGCAGATCCAATACCCACTAGGGGAGGTCCCATTAGGGTTTGACAGGGGATCTCTATAAATATGAGGGATTCAGAGCCTCATAGGCTAGAGCCTTTGCTTGCCTTTCCTATTCTTCTCTCCTTCTCCACCTTAGAGTAGGCCTGGAGTTTTGAGGAGCGTCGTCGCAACCCTGCTGTGTGGATCACCGCTAAAGAGGAGGACGCTTGACCTCCTTCACCCTCTCCTAAGGATCTGCAGGGAAACAGGGATATACTATCTCCCTAGGTAACACAATCTATTCTATACGCAGTTTTGAGTTTCGCGGATTTTGCGCACCAATCTTCGCACGACGACGAACATCGTTTTGGGAATCGGGGATTTTGTTTTCTTGTTCTTCCGCTACGCATGTGATGTTGCCCTCATGATTTCCCAACAATGGTATCAGAGCCAGGTTGTTCGTGCGAATGATTGGTTTTGAACTGCGTGTGTTGTGTTTAGGAAGATTTTTGACGTCAAAATCGTTGACGCAAAAGTGAGAAAGGGCAGCAACAGTTGCTGCCCTCGATCTACGTGCGTGAAGCGCAACCGAAGGCGGGCAACACAGGGGCTGCGTCTGCAGTAGCCGGCCGGCGGCCTGCTTGCAGTAGGCTTGCTGCCGGCGGGGCTGGCAGCCCACGGGCAGAGGCGCCGCAGGGCTGCGGCGCTAGCCGCCGCAAGGAAGCAGCGCTTGCCGTCGTAGGGCAGCGGTGCTTGCCGCCGCTGCTCCCGCGGGCGAAACCCCCCCAACAACGGTGGCCGCCCGGCGGGACAGCACCCCCTACGGAGGCAGCGGCGCCCGAAGGGGGCACCCACCCGCAGCGGCAGCGCCGCCAGCGGGCGTGCCGCCTGCAAGCGAGGGTAGCGCCCTCATCTCGCCGCACAGGCCGCCGCCAGCAGGGTGGCGGCGGCGGCAACAGTAAAGGGGAGTAGGGCATTAGGGTTTTCTGGGCAAAATACAGTTTTGCCCCTCGAAATTTGAGAAATTCCAGTTTCTATCTTTTGTCTAAATTACGAAAATACCCCTATAAATTCAAAAATTCCCTACATGTCCTTGATTTCAGAAAATATTAATTAATTAAAAGGTTTAGTTGATTATTATTTTTATTATTATCTAGTATTCCTACATGATGATGATTATTTATACATGGACCGTGTGGACGGATGATCATGGACCGTGTGATGTGTGTACTTGTGATTATTATTATTGAGGTCTGCGAGCCTGCATTATATTTCTCGTTTATTGTCGGGCCTGCGTGTCTATGATTAAGTTGTAATCACATGAGGAGGCGCAACGGGAGCGTGGATGCGATAGCGGGGCCCACGAGACGGATTATCGCGATGCATGAAGATGCATCAAGATGTCGATGGAACCGACGAGGACGAGATGGACGATCACAGGGCATGGAGATGCACCGTTGCACACATAGATCTTGATGTGAGTGATTAGGCTTACTGGCTCGGGCCTAATCACATTAGGTTGTGGTCTATGATCATCTGGTGTAATTGATTATACATATACTAGATAAGTATATATATTTGCATGCGATGTAGATATATATTAAATATATATATGTGTGACATGTCATATTAGGAGACCAAATCTTAGAAACATCTCTCGATAATATTAAGTCGTTAAACATGAGGCAATTAAATTGACCCACGTGGCCTTCCATCGTTATAAGTAGGAACTGATTCCCAGTGTAGGTTGAGTTGGTCGAGTCCCTCGAGACTCACCTATATCGCGATTCGCTATCTTGCTTACGACATAGAGATGTCACCAGTGACCTGAGGGCATGGTATACTTGGTCGAGTCCCTCGAGGGTATATCATCAAATCAAACTCATCTTGTAACGAAGGTGTTGACTTAACCGAGCATCATGGTTGGTAGAGTCCCTCGAGGCCATAGTGATTCGGAGGCCGAACAGGACGGGAATCACAAGGAGTTGTGATCGGCAAGAGTTGCCTACCTTTTAGGCTTAGTGTGATTGGTCGAGTCCCTCGAGGTTATACTAAGACGCTGATTGGATCCTGATCCCCATTAGAAGTCTGCCGGAGACTTCCGTTTCACGTGCTGAGGATGTCGCATGACTCGCTAGTAAAATAGTGGGAGCATATTAAGATAGAAGTCCATATCTTGATAGTTTATTTCTTGCAAAATCTACATGTTATTCATTTCTGCTGCATCTTTTTTTTCAGAAAATGTCACTTTCAAATCCCTTACGTGACATACTTGATGTCAACTGCCTCACTGGTCCAAATTATACGGATTGGCTCCGTAACTTGAGAATTGTTCTCACAGCGGAGAAAATCGTGTACGTCCTTGATACAGTGATGCCTACGCCCGAAGAAGGGGCAAGCGAGGATAAGATCGCTCGCTACGTGAAGTACATTGATGACTCCACTCTTGCTCAGTGCTATATGTTGGGCTCTATGACTCCTGAGTTATAGAGACAACATGAAAAGATGGATGCCAGATCCATTCTCCTACATGTCCGTAAATTGTTTGAGGAACAGGAAAGGACTCAGCGATATGAGATATCCAAGAGCCTCTTCCGCGCTAGGATGACTGAGGGGACACCGGTTCAGAACCATGTCCTAAAGATGATTGAGTGGAGAGAGAAACCCACAGGTCTAGGAATGGTCCTAAAGGATAACTTGTGTGTAGACATTGTACTTCAGTCCCTACCAGATTCTTTTTCATAGTTCATAATGGATTTTAATATGAACAAGCTTGAGGTGACTCTCCCAAAGCTCCTCAATATGGTGAGGGAAGCAGAGAGTACTATTAAGAAAGAGAAGCCAGTTATCTACAGTGGTGAGACCAAAAAGAAAAGGAAAGCAGAAAGGTCCCTTAAGAAGGGAAAGGGCAAGGGCAGACCAGGTAAAACAAAGGTTGCTAAGAAAGACCCAGCAAAGGATAAAGGCCAGTGCTTCCACTATGGTAAAGATGGGCACTGGAAGAGGAACTGCAAAGAGTACATTGCTGAAAGGGCGAAACAAGAAGCTTGGTGAAGCTTCAGGTACATTCATGATCAATCTCCAATTGTTAGAATTTTGTGATAGTGCATTGGTATTGGATACCAATATTGCTTATCACATCTACAATTTATTGTAAATTCTAGCGAAGCTAAGGGAAGATTGATGAGAGGAATATTGCATAAAGGTTTGTTTATGCAAGACACTACTCCACATATCATGAATGTAAGTGTCTAAGAGGAAACGAGAGGAGGTGAACAGTGTATACCTATGGCATTGTAGGCTAGGTCATATCCATGAGGGAATGATTCAAAAGTTGCTAAATGATGGATATCTAGATCCATTTGACTATGTGTCATCTGCAACTTGCGAGCCTTGCCTTCGTGGAAAACTGACCAACTCTCCATTTAGTGGAACTGGAGAGAGAGCCACTGAGTTGTTGGAACTCATACATAGTGATGTATGTGGACCCATGTCAACTCATGCCATTGGAGGTTACCCCTACTTCATTACATTTACTATTGATTTCTCAAGGTATGAATATGTGTACTTAATGAAGTACAAGTCCGAGGCATTTAAGAAATTCAGAGAGTATAAGAATGAGGTGGAGAACCAGGCTAGAAAGAGTATCAAAACTCTTCGATCAAATCGAGGAGGTGAGTACTTAATTACAGAGTTTGCTCAGTTCCTCAAGGACCATGGGATATTATCCCAATGTACACCTCCTTATACACCTCAGCTCAATGGTGTCTTTGGAAGGAGGAATCGTACGCTATTAGATATGGTACGGTCTATTATGAGTTTCGCTGACCTACCTATCTCATTCTAGGGATATGCCCTAGAAACCGTAGCTTACCTTCTGAATAGAGTTCCAACTAAGTTGGTAGTGTCTACACCATATGAGATATGGAAAGGGAAGAAGCTTGATCTTAAGGTTGTTAAGATTTGGGGCTGCCCTGCCCACATTAAAAGACACAACCCCGATAAGCTAGAATCAAGGACAGAGCGATGCAAATTTGTGGGACACCCCAAGGAAACTTGTGGGTATTATTTCTATCATCTCGAGGACCACAAGGTCTTTGTAGCTAAGAGAGCAATGTTCTTTGAGAAGGAACACATTCTTGGTGGAGATAGTGGGAGAATGATAGAGTTAAGTGAGGTTGGAGAACTAAGCTCAAGCACCACTCTACAGCCCAAGTATGTTCAGGTACCTAATACACAAGTTTCAACTTTACACAGGTCTGATATCACATCCTCCTGAGAGATATGTGGGACATATTAGAGGAGAGGATGTTGAGGATATTGATCCTCAGGCCTACGAGGAGGCTATTATGAGTATAGACTCCGGGAAGTGGCAAGAAGCCATGAATTCTGAGATGGATTATATGTACTCTAATAAGGTTTGGAACCTAGTTGATGCGCCCGAAGGTATTGTACCCATCGGTTGCAAGTGGATCTTTAAGAAAAAGATCAGAGTAGATGGAAAGGTAGAGACTTATAAAGCAAGGCTAGTGGCTAAGGGGTATCGTCAAAGGCAAGGTGTTGACTACGACGAAACCTTCTCACCCGTAGCAATGCTAAAATCCATCAGAATTCTATTGGCTATTGCAGCACACTATGATTATGAGATCAGGCAGATGGATGTGAAAACCGCATTCCTCAATTGGAACCTCGAGGAGGAGGTGTATATGATGCAACTTGAGGGATTCATGTCCAAGAACTGCCCAGATAAGGTGTGTAGGTTGCTTAGATCCATTTATGGACTAAAGCAAGCTTCCCGAAGTTGGAACATAAGATTTGATGAGGCAATCAGATCTTATGACTTCGTTAAGAATGAAGATGAGCCTTGTGTATACAGAGAGGTAAGTGGGAGCGCTATCACCTTTTTGGTGTTATATGTGGATGACATCCTGATCATTGGGAATGACGTAGGAATGCTATCCACGGTAAAGGCTTGGTTATCTAGACACTTCTCTATGCAGGACCTAGGGGAAGCATCCTATATCTTGGGGATTAGAATCTATAGAGATAGATCCAAGAGGATGCTTGGCTTGTCCCAGTCCAGGTACATAGAAACCATTGTCAAAATGTTTGGCATTGAAAATTCCAAGAAAGGGCGAACATGGAAAAGATACCTTATGCCTCAGCAATAGGGTCTATCATGTATGTCATGCTATGTACTAGGCCTGATATAGTGCATGCTTTGAGTGTCACGAGCAGGTATCAGGCGGATCCAGGCTTGGAGCATTGGAAAGCAGTAAAGTGTATCCTTATGTACTTGAGAAGGACTAAGGATCTTTTACTAGTATATGGAGGTAATAGCCTTAAGGTTGAAGGCTACACTGACTCAAGTTTTCAGTCTGATGTCGATGATAGCAAGTCAAATTCAAGATATATGTACACCTTGAATGGAGGAGCAGTGTGCTGGAAGAGTTCCAAGCAAGATACCACTGCTAACTCGACCACAGAGGCGGAGTATATTGCTGCATCAGATGCAGTAAAGGAGGGAGTCTGGGTGAAGAAGTTCATCACAGATTTGGGAGTCGTGCCGGGTAGCGAGGAGCCGATCTCCTTATATTGCGACAACAACGGGGCGATTACTCAAATAAGGGAACCCGAGTCTCATCAGAAGTGTTCTGAGGAGGTTCCAGCTTATCAGAGAGATTGTAACCCGAGGAGATGTAGTAGTGGCAAGAGTTTCATTCGAAGATAACATTGCAGATCCACTGACAAAGCCATTATCTCATTGTCTTTGAGCGTCACAGGGGTCTGATGGGGATCAGACACATAGGTGATTGGCTTTAGGTCAAGTGGGAGATTGCTAGTCATAGGTGCCCAGAAAGCCAATCATGTGAGTGATGGCACGTGTGACTTGATACAGAATCTTTTTGCTTATTATATTTTGGCGTATATCACTTTATAACTATTGCATATGTGCATATATATATTGTGATGTCCTTAGATTTGTGCAATGGGAATTGGATCGTGATGAGATCACGATAATGAGATCGATTCACCTTTAAACACATATCCTAAATAATCCCGGTCATAGGTTACTCGAGAGGGACATCGTGATAACCGGATAGACTGGTGTGCTGTATACCCGTCCATATGATGGATGCAGCTGGTCTCATAGTTGCTCGTGTAGGGACACTAGGGATACAGTACAGGTGCTCATTGGAGAATGAGTTCACTAATTGATCCGCTTACGGAATGCTGGATGGTTGATGATGCCTTATTGTGAGAGAGCGATTCCATAGTCCTAGTGGTGTATCTGGTCCTTAGACTTGAGACACCAAGGATGTCCTGTATGAGTGCTCCACTCTTTGATACCAGACTTATAGGTTTGGCTGTCCCAAATCTAGTACAGCTGGTCATTGGGAGTGGTAGTCGACCTTACGAGGGCTATTGAGTGTCGATAGAGGATCATCCACTCTCGGCGTTATGAGAGGAATATCCCATGTGTTCTTGCTCAGACAAATCCCTGGCCAGGGTCATTCGGGTTGAGAGAGAAAGGGTTCTCCAAGAGAATCCGATTAGAGCGAGACTCGAGTAGAAACCGTATGGGTCTGACAACACCATGCTCGATATACGGTCTTTGGGATATTAGATGGATGAGGGATTATAGGTACACGGTAATTGAGGACAGACAGGTCCAAGGGATTGGATTGCCCTGTATCGTTTGGGGACTACGGTGTAGTGGCCTAGTACTTCCGTAGTCGATGAGTCATGTGAATTATTACAAAGATAATAATTCACTGAGTTAGAAGGAGTTCTGACAGGTATGACTCACGGCCAGCTCGATATTGGGCCTAGAGGGTCACACACATATGGTAGGCATTGCGATGATTAGAGGTTCAGTTATGAGATATCCGACGGAGCCCTTGTCTTATTGGATATAGATCCAATACCCACTAGGGGAGGACCCATTAGGGTTTGACAGGGGATCTCTATAAATAGGAGGGATTCAAAGCCTCATATGCTAGAGCCTTTGCTTGCCTTTCCTATTCTCCTCTCCTTCTCCACCTTAGAGCAGGCCTGGAGTTTTGAGGAGCGTCGTCGCAACCCTACTGTGTGGATCACCGCTAGAGAGGAGGACGCTTGACCTCCTTCACCCTCTCCTAAGGATCTGCAAGGAAACAGGGATATACGATCTCCCTAGGTAACACAAACTATTCTATACGCAGTTTTGAGTTTCACGGATTTTGCGCACTAATCTTCGCACGACGACGAACATCTTTTTGGGAATCGGGGATTTTGTTTTCTTGTTCTTCCTCTATGCATGTGATGTCGCCCCCATGATTTCCCAACACAAAATCCATAGAAATAAGAAATATCCTCATTCGGGTCTTCCAATAGGTGTAGTCCGTCCCTTTGAACATAGGTGGACGTGTAATAGAATGGCCCTCTTGGTTTCCGACGTATGCCATCTCTCTTGGGTTTTAATCCATTTGAGAGTTAACCCCGCTCTGATACCAATTGTTAGGATCAAGAGCACTAAGAGGGGGGGGGGTGAATTAGTGCAGCGGAAAACTTTTGACGATTAAAAAGGTGTTCGTACGATAAAAGCGATTTCGGTAGAAAAGCCGATTCGTAAATCTCTTTAACTTGTAATCAAGCGAGATGTAGTTAAAGGAAATCTATGAAGGCAATTTGCAGTTATGATGAAAGTTAAAATGTACGCGTAAATTGAAATATGATGTGCGTACGATAAAACTGATTTACGTCTAAACGTCGATTCGGAAAATACTGTACTTTAAAACACGATCGTAAATGTGCAGAAGGCAGTAAGCTATTGAGGAGTTTTGCAGTAAGGATAAGATGCTCAAAGTAAATGCAAACCGAGATTTAGATTGGTTCGGTCAATCTTGACCTACATCCACTTTTGGCTTCCTCCACCGACGTCTTCTAGAGGCCTTCCTTCAATAGGCGAAGGCCAACCATCCTTTTACAGTTTCACTCCTTTTAACGGGCTTAGGAGACAACCCTTATAGAATTTTCTCTCCTCTCTTTAAAGATCAGAACTTGGAAGAAAAGAGGGAGAAGGACTTTTGGCTTTTACAACAATTTTGAGCTCTAAAAATCACATAATAAGATCAGGATTTCGGTGTGTTTTTGGTGCTCTTTCAGTGCTGAAAGGGTGAGGTATTTATAGGCCCCAACCCAGTTTGAATTTCGAGCTCAAAACTGTCAATTCCCAGAATTCTGGGATCTGGCAGTTGCACTTCCTGACTGAGGTGGTTGCACCGCCTGGCAGAGCTCGAAGACTGAGCCTCTAGGCGGTGCCACCTCCTTTCAGGGGCGGTTGCACCTCCTGCCAAAGCTCGAAGACTGAGCTTAGGCGGTGCCACCACTTGACTGAGGCTGTTGCACCTCCTGTCAGAACTCAAAGATCAAGCTTAGGTGGTGCCACCTCCTGGCTGGGGCGGTTCAACCGCTTGGCAGAAATCAGGGTCCGAATGGGTTGATCCATTCGGCCCAATTTGGATTGTTCAGGGGCCCAATTGCCCCAAGATTAAGTTAATGGGATCACCTCCCATTTCCAACATAATCATTGTGCTAACTACGATATTTCCTAAGACATTTACTGCAACTTGCTCCGGTGCATCAATCGCTTCTTCCAGCGAGCTTCCGACGAACTTCTGTCGATCATCCGATGAACCCTCGGTGATGCTCCTGCGGACTTCCGGCAAACTCCTGGACTTGCGACGATCCACTTGGAGAATTCCGATGAGCTTCTTTAGTAAGCTCATGGACTTCTCGGATTTGTTCCCGCAGAACCTCCGACGACTGTCCGAACTTCCGTCGAAATCTCGAACTCCCAACGTGATCATTGTCTTGATTCCGGCGTAACTCCTGTTGCATATCTTACTTTCATCGTAGTTAATCCTGCACACTTATCTCAATGTATAGATTAGATAACAAATGACAATTGACTTCATCATCAAAATCCGAGATTCAACACCACTAACGATCTTCCTTCAATAGGCAAAGATCAACTACCCTTTTACACCCTTATTCTCCTTTTCATAGGTTTACGAGACAACCTTTACACCCTCACTTACTCTTCTCGTAAACTGCACAAATACTTAGAGCTTTTAGAGGAGTTCTCACAATATTACAATAGCGTTTTTCTTCGTTTTTCCTCTCAATTTTTTTGTATTTTGACCAGGGATGAGAGGGGTATTTATAGGCCTCAAGTGGATTCAAACTTGGAGCATAAAGTTGTCTCATCCCAGGTTTCCTGGGTCCTAGTGATACCACCACTTACGGCATTGACATTGGGCGGTACCACCGCCTGGCATCCTGCCACTAGGTGTCACGCCCCTCAAAATATCCATGATTTTTAAAATTTTCGTCACAGACCAATCCAGGATCCAAACTAACGTTTGAGGACACTGAAAACATTCTATTCATATTCACATCCATAAAACCTGTGCAGTTCATAAACATAGCACACATCACTCGATAATTCATACAATCTGAACTCGACTCATCAAAATAAAAACCACAATATAAATCCATAAGTGGGGAAATCTATGCAGTCACCACAATCATCGATTTACCATAAGTTCATATCATTACACAAATTTAAGTTAACATTCCAAAACCCTATACATGAGAGATCCTTTAACTTACACAAAATCCACAGGTTTAGATTCATAGTCACATTTCATTAGATGCAAGGTAGCTTATACACCACTACATATATGCTAACAAAAGTTCTGCCCAACGTCTTCTAAACTTTCCGCTGCCTCAGCCCATTCTTAACATTTAAGCAAGAGTTACGCTATCCTGAAAAATTTATCAACAAACGGGGTGAGCATAAAGAGCTCAGCAAGTGACTAACATATCCATATCAAAACAGTACAATTTCCAAAGAGATACAGTTTCAAAACACAAAGCAGAATATACGATTTCGTAGACATAATATCAGTAGGAGCAGAATCACAATTGTCCTTTTAATCATACATATTTGGTTCCTGACTGATGGGGCATAGAGTAATTGGAGCATATCAGAAACAAAGGAAACATATCGGAGCTTATCAATGGCATATAAAATGTTCCAAAACACATCAACGACATATGGAACATTACGAAGCAAACTCAACAGTGAAGGAAACATTTCAGAGCATATCAAACTCATATGTCGTACAGAAGCTCAAACGTCGTCCTTGACGTTGCAATCATATCATACTTATCCAGAGCAGGAACAGAAATAACTCACCAAGACTCTGGATGTCATATCAAACATATAGAGGGTGTAGTGGGATCTCAGTCAGAATGTGATTCATCCATTTCTGAATGACCACCTGACAAAAGTCTACAATATCCCACATAACGGGACCCCACAAAGCGGGCAAATAAGCGCATACCAGAATATCCCACAAAGCGGGACCCCACAAAGCGGGCAAATAGCGCATACCAGAATATCCCACAAAGCGGGACCCCACAAAGCGGGCAAATCAGCGCATACCCTTTACCATTTCTGGCAAAGGTCCAGACAATCCCACACACCAGAGTACAAAAGGACAGTTTCAACAAATTGCAGCATATAACGGAAGCACACGCGGAACAACCAAACGTACATGTGCCTTTTCAAAAACAATGTGATGCAAGGAACAAATCTCTCACAAAATATTCATTTTAGGGAAAGAATTGAAAGCAAGAGTGTACAGGGATTCCAAGCAAGCATAACCAGCTCAATTCCAATAAGAAGGTTAGGCGAATTCAAGTATCCAAGGAAATGGAACAGAATACGCGAAATCGACCAAAGCTCGATTTCGGACAGAATTCCAGTGGCACATCAAACAAATATTTCAGAATAACAAATATGCTCCAATACCCATAAGAAGGCTATGGTTGAACCATATATCAGTCTATATTCGGATGGAACAGATTTCATATGAAACAGGGCTCCCAACACAGAGTTACCTCTGATTTGGTAACATAAGGTCAAAATCACAATCACTGGTTTGCAGACTTTATAGGATCGGATTTAACAGACGATAGGGTGAGCAATTGAACTCCAAAATTTTCAAACTATATGTCAAAAGAGAGGATTTCAAGTCTAGTTTCAAATAAAATCAGTTTGGTACAAATCAGAATTTTCAACAGGGAGTTATAGGCGTTTTAGTTTCGAAAGGTCAGAAATCTTGAACTCTGTTTTACAGCGTCTATAGGCTCTTTTGAAACAAATTTTTGGGTAAGTATTCGGTGTCCAAAATCTACAAAATCGGTGTCAAAAGAAAGACATACGAGTCTAATTTCAAACAAAAATAGTTCCTGCCTGAATTCTCATTCTGTACTAAAACTTAGGACCGAAACAGTGCTTAGGGGTCAGTTTACCGAAAACTTTCAGAATCCATAGTTCTATGTCCAAAGAGGAACTTATCAGTTTCTAAATAAAAATCTTCCAATTTATTTTAAATCAACATGAAAACAGAGTCTAATACATATGTAGGATTGGGGTTAGAACACTTGCCTTTGAAAATTTTGACCCCCAATGAAAAGATTAAAGCAAGAACCCCAAAAGCCCCAATTTTCTTTCTCTTCTTCTTCTTCTTCTTCTTCTTCTTCTTCTTCTTCTTTCTTTCTTTCTTTCCCTGATCACCCACGAGCTGCCTTCTCTGCTTCCTTAAGAACGAAGGCAGAGAAACTTAAGCGGTGGGATTTGTCATTTGGTGCATTTTGCAGATTAGTCCTTGTTTTTATCATATTCACGATTAGGTCCTTAGGGTTTACATATAGGTCCTCAGATTCTTTTTTTTTTTTTTTTTTTTTTTTGAACAGATCTCCCAAATCTTAAAAATAAGTTACCTCTAATCCATACTCTATCTCTTTTGTCAATTAAAATAGATGCTTACATTATCACCAAAATTATACGAACATTCGGAAATGAGGGGTGTTACACTCTCCCCCCCTTAAAAGAAAAATTTAGTCCTCTAAATTTATCGTACCTCTATTCGATGAAAAGACGAGGATACACCTTTTTCATTTCCTCTTCTAGCTCCCAAGTTGTCTCCGCTCCAGAATGATATCTCCAAATTACTTGAACTAGTGGAATGACCCGATTCCTTAGGACTTTTTCTTTCTTATCAATAATCTGCATAGGCTCTTCCACATAGGATAAATCTTTATCGATCTCCACCAACTCATACTTAATGATGTGAGAAGGGTCATACATATACTTTCTAATCATCGAGACATGAAATATATCATGGACATGGCTCAATGCTGGTGGCAAGGCAATCCTGTAAGCGACAGAACCAACCCTCTCAAGAACCTCAAAAGGTCCAATAAATCTTGGGCTTAATTTTCCTTTCTTCCCAAACCTTATAATGCCTTTGGAAGGGGAGACTTTTAAGAATACAAAATCTCCGATTTCAAACTCAATATCTCGTCTTCTATTGTCAGCATAACTCTTTTGACGACCTTGAGCAGCTTTTAACCTTTTCCTTATAACTTGAATTTTCTCGGTAGTTTCTTGTACCAGGTCCGGTGCTAACAACTTTCTGTCCCCAACTTCCTCCCAACATATAGGTGTTATGCACTTTCGCCCATATAAAGCTTCATAAGGAGCCATCTGAATACTTGAATGATAACTATTGTTATACGTGAACTCAACAAGTGAAATATCCTTATCCCATTCGCCTTTCCAATCCATAACATAGGCTCTAAGCAAATCCTCAAGTGTTTGAATTGTTCTTTCTGACTGACCATCAGTCTGAGGATGATATGCAGTACTAAACTTAACTTTAGTGCCCATCGACTCCTGCAATCTTCTCCAGAATCTAGAGAGAAATCTAGAGTCTCTATCAGAGATGATCTCCTTTGGAACACCATGAAGTCTTACTATTTCACTGACATATAAATCTGCAAGTCTATCAAGCGAATAAGTCATATTAATCGGTAGGAAATGTGCAGATTTTGTTAACCTATCAATGATAACCCAAATAGCATCATGCTTCCTCGAGGTTCTGGGTAGTCCTGAAACAAAATCCATAGTAATACATTCCCATTTCCATTCAGGAATAACTAAAGGTTGCAACAACCCTCCAGGTCTTTGGTGTTCTACTTTGATTTGCTGACATGTTAAACATTTTGAAACATACATTGCAATTTCCTTCTTCATGCCTTCCCACCAATAATAACTTTGAAGATCTCTATACATCTTAGTGCTCCCAGGGTGTAGGGCGTACTTTGAAGTATGACCTTCATTTAGGATTTGATTCTTGATATCTAGTTCATTTGGTACACATACTCTCTCCCCAAATCTCAATAGGCCATCCTTTGAAATTTGAAATTGTGGCTTCAATCCCTTTTCTACTTCACTCCTCAAGTAGATTAAATGTGGATCTCGTAATTGTCCTTCCTTAATTTGTTGCATAAGATCAGACTGCACTTGAATGGAGGCCATCAGAATCATCGAGTCTTGCTCTTTCCTCAAAGCTTTCAAATCAAAATTTTCTTCTACTAGCTTCCATTGCTTCACGACCAGACTAGCCATAAAACTTGTAGATTTCCTACTAAGTGCATCAGCTACAACATTGGCCTTGCCTGGGTGATAACGGATGGCACAATCATAATCCTTCAGAAGTTCTATCCATCTTCGCTGCCTCATGTTCAACTCCTTCTGGGTGAAAATATATTTTAAACTCTTGTGATCAGTGAAAATTTCAAACTGTCGACCATACAAATAATGTCTCCAAATCTTTAGAGCAAAAATGATTGCTGCTAATTCCAAATCATGAGTTGGATAATTCAATTCATAACCTTTAAGTTGCCTAGAAGCATAAGCAATTACTCTCCCTTCCTGCATCAAAACACATCCTAGGCCCTTTCTTGAAGCATCAGTATAAACTACAAATCCCTCACTACCACTTGGAATAGTGAGAATAGGGGCACTAGTTAATCTTCTTTTTAACTCTTGAAAGCTTTGCTCACAATCATCGCCCCATACAAATTTCATATTCTTCTTAGTGAGTTTGGTGAGAGGTTGAGCAATTCGAGAAAATCCCTCCACAAATCTCCTGTAATAACCTGCCATGCCCAAGAAACTTCTAACTTCTGTTACATTTGTTGGTACTTCCCATTCAACTACAGCTTCTATTTTCCTTGGATCAACAGATATGCCCTTCCCTGAAATCACATGGCCTAAGAAAGCAACTTCATTCAACCAAAATTCACATTTGCTGAACTTCGCATACAACTTCTTTTCTCTTAGTATGGACAGCACATCTCTCAAGTGTTCCTCATGCTCCTGATTATTCTTTGAATACACCAATATGTCATCAATAAATACAATCACACAGATATCCAAGAGCGGTTGAAATATCCTATTCATTAGTTCCATAAAAGCTGCAGGGGCATTAGTCAAACCAAAAGGCATCACCAAGAATTCATAATGACCATATCGAGTTCTGAAAGCTGTTTTTGAAATATCCTCCTCCTTGATCTTTAACTGATAGTAACCTGACCTCAGGTCAATCTTAGAGAATACTTGTGCACCCTGCAGTTGATCAAACAAATCATCAATTCTAGGTATAGGATATTTGTTTTTGATGGTCACCTGATTCAACTGTCTATAATCAATACAAAGCCTCAATGTTCCATCCTTCTTCTTTGTTTGCATCATTCATTTTTCTACCACCAATGAAATTAGGTCCACCATGCTTCCGCTGCGCCACTCTGATTCAATATCCCCAATCAATCCTTTCATTCCCCTTAATTAATCAGAAACAATGAAATAGGAGGACCAAATGTCCTCATCATCCCAGATTCCTAAAATACATCAAAGAAAATTTCCACCAATCACTATAGTTCATTAGACCTCAATATATTTTGCACGTCAACATATCAAATATTTCAGTAATCCTCAAACAATGCTCTGATACCACCTCTGTCACGCCCCTCAAAATATCCATGATTTTTAAAATTTTCGTCACAGACCAATCCAGGATCCAAACTAACGTTTGAGGACACTGAAAACATTCTATTCATATTCACATCCATAAAACCTGTGCAGTTCATAAACATAGCACACATCACTCGATAATTCATACAATCTGAACTCGACTCATCAAAATAAAAACCACAATATAAATCCATAAGTGGGGAAATCTATGCAGTCACCACAATCATCGATTTACCATAAGTTCATATCATTACACAAATTTAAGTTAACATTCCAAAACCCTATACATGAGAGATCCTTTAACTTACACAAAATCCACAGGTTTAGATTCATAGTCACATTTCATTAGATGCAAGGTAGCTTATACACCACTACATATATGCTAACAAAAGTTCTGCCCAACGTCTTCTAAACTTTCCGCTGCCTCAGCCCATTCTTAACATTTAAGCAAGAGTTACGCTATCCTGAAAAATTTATCAACAAACGGGGTGAGCATAAAGAGCTCAGCAAGTGACTAACATATCCATATCAAAACAGTACAATTTCCAAAGAGATACAGTTTCAAAACACAAAGCAGAATATACGATTTCGTAGACATAATATCAGTAGGAGCAGAATCACAATTGTCCTTTTAATCATACATATTTGGTTCCTGACTGATGGGGCATAGAGTAATTGGAGCATATCAGAAACAAAGGAAACATATCGGAGCTTATCAATGGCATATAAAATGTTCCAAAACACATCAACGACATATGGAACATTACGAAGCAAACTCAACAGTGAAGGAAACATTTCAGAGCATATCAAACTCATATGTCGTACAGAAGCTCAAACGTCGTCCTTGACGTTGCAATCATATCATACTTATCCAGAGCAGGAACAGAAATAACTCACCAAGACTCTGGATGTCATATCAAACATATAGAGGGTGTAGTGGGATCTCAGTCAGAATGTGATTCATCCATTTCTGAATGACCACCTGACAAAAGTCTACAATATCCCACATAACGGGACCCCACAAAGCGGGCAAATAAGCGCATACCAGAATATCCCACAAAGCGGGACCCCACAAAGCGGGCAAATAGCGCATACCAGAATATCCCACAAAGCGGGACCCCACAAAGCGGGCAAATCAGCGCATACCCTTTACCATTTCTGGCAAAGGTCCAGACAATCCTACACACCAGAGTACAAAAGGACAGTTTCAACAAATTGCAGCATATAACGGAAGCACACGTGGAACAACCAAACGTACATGTGCCTTTTCAAAAACAATGTGATGCAAGGAACAAATCTCTCACAAAATATTCATTTTAGGGAAAGAATTGAAAGCAAGAGTGTACAGGGATTCCAAGCAAGCATAACCAGCTCAATTCCAATAAGAAGGTTAGGCGAATTCAAGTATCCAAGGAAATGGAACAGAATACGCGAAATCGACCAAAGCTCGATTTCGGACAGAATTCCAGTGGCACATCAAACAAATATTTCAGAATAACAAATATGCTCCAATACCCATAAGAAGGCTATGGTTGAACCATATATCAGTCTATATTCGGATGGAACAGATTTCATATGAAACAGGGCTCCCAACACAGAGTTACCTCTGATTTGGTAACATAAGGTCAAAATCACAATCACTGGTTTGCAGACTTTATAGGATCGGATTTAACAGACGATAGGGTGAGCAATTGAACTCCAAAATTTTCAAAATATATGTCAAAAGAGAGGATTTCAAGTCTAGTTTCAAATAAAATCAGTTTGGTACAAATCAGAATTTTCAACAGGGAGTTATAGGCGTTTTAGTTTCGAAAGGTCAGAAATCTTGAACTCTGTTTTACAGCGTCTATAGGCTCTTTTGAAACAAATTTTTGGGTAAGTATTCGGTGTCCAAAATCTACAAAATCGGTGTCAAAAGAAAGACATACGAGTCTAATTTCAAACAAAAATAGTTCCTGCCTGAATTCTCATTCTGTACTAAAACTTAGGACCGAAACAGTGCTTAGGGGTCAGTTTACCGAAAACTTTCAGAATCCATAGTTCTATGTCCAAAGAGGAACTTATCAGTTTCTAAATAAAAATCTTCCAATTTATTTTAAATCAACATGAAAACAGAGTCTAATACATATGTAGGATTGGGGTTAGAACACTTGCCTTTGAAAATTTTGACCCCCAATGAAAAGATTAAAGCAAGAACCCCAAAAGCCCCAATTTTCTTTCTCTTCTTCTTCTTCTTCTTCTTCTTCTTCTTCTTCTTCTTTCTTTCTTTCTTTCCCTGATCACCCACGAGCTGCCTTCTCTGCTTCCTTAAGAACGAAGGCAGAGAAACTTAAGCGGTGGGATTTGTCATTTGGTGCATTTTGCAGATTAGTCCTTGTTTTTATCATATTCACGATTAGGTCCTTAGGGTTTACATATAGGTCCTCAGATTCTTTTTTTTTTTTTTTTTTTTTTTGAACAGATCTCCCAAATCTTAAAAATAAGTTACCTCTAATCCATACTCTATCTCTTTTGTCAATTAAAATAGATGCTTACATTATCACCAAAATTATACGAACATTCGGAAATGAGGGGTGTTACACTAGGCAGTACCATCGCTTGACAATCTCTCGAAGACTATATCTAGGTAGTACCACCGCCTGATATAGTCTCGGAGATGGTGCCACGACTGTTCCACTTATTGGGTCACTGTTTGGGCCTTTCACTTAGCCCAACATAGCCCAAACATGGGCCTAATTAGCCCCTAATTGAGTTGGCCCAATTCCAACCCAATTATGTGCTAACTATGAATTTTAAGGCATACACTAAGTTCAATAAGTTCGGTAAATCTAGGTTTCTTCCGGCGAGCTTCCGGTAATCTTTCGACGACTTCCGATTATTAAATCTCGGATTTTGATGATAAAATCAATTGTCATTTGTTTATCTAATCTATATGTTGAGAAAGGTGTGCAGGATTAACTACAATGGTAGTAAGACATGCAGCAGGTATTATGCTAGAGTCAAGATCAAGATCACATTGGGAGTCTGAGAGTTCATCGGAAGTCCACACGTTCGTCGGAAGTTCTACGGGAACTAGCCGAGAAGTCCAGGAGCTTGCCATAGAAGCTTATTAGAACTCGCCAAGAAGATCATCGTGAAGTCTAGGAGCTTGCTGAGAGTCCGCTAGAGCATCGCCGAGGGTAAGTCGGATGTACGCTAGAAGTTCACCGGAAGCTCGTCGGAAGAAGCGATTGACACACCGGACAATGAATTGCAGTAATGATATCTTAATTGTCGTAGTTAGTGTGTAGATTAAGTTAGGATTGGAAGGTAATCCTACTAACTAAATTAGGGGCCAATTGGGCCCTTAACAAACCCAATCGGACCTAGAATTCTTGGCCAACGGTGGCACCGCCCATGAGACTCGGTCTCCTAAGGATTCTGGGTGGTAGTACCGACCCTGTCAGGCAGTGGTACCGCTTGAGCTCGGTCTTCGAGTGCTGTCAAGCAGTAGTATCGCCCAGACTGAGCGGTAGTACCGCTCAGTGTCCGATGACAAGCGGTAGTACTGCCCAATAATGGTGGTGGTACTACTAGGACCCCGGAAATCTAGGAATAGATACTTTTAGGCTCCATTTTCAAACTCATTAGGACCTATATATGTAATATCCCTCACTTTTGAAAATTATTAATAAATATTTATTTATAAATCGGAGGACCTATATGTAAATATGGAAATTTCAAGGACTAAACTGTTAAGTTGTAAAAAGAAGAAAATAAAGAAAACCGAAAATTTTGGTTTTATCCCACTGCCTCCCACGCTCTCTCTGTTTCTTCGAGAAACAGAGAGAAGCGGTGGGGCGTGGGGAGAAGAAGAAGAGAAGTAGAGGGAGAAGAGAAGAAGAGGGAAAAGAAGAGAGGAGGAAGAGGGAAAAGAGAGGGAAGAGGGAGAGGAGCGAGAGGTGGCAGCAGCTAGGGCTGCAGCACCTCTGTTTCCTGCAGGTGGAAACAGAGGAGAGGTGTGGGGCGTTCGAAGAGGAGAAGAAGAAGAAGAGGAAAGGAAGCGGAAGAGGAAGCAGGAGAAGAGGTTGTGATACCTCTGTTTCCTGTAGAGGAAACAGAGGAGGGAAGTAGAAGAGGAGAAGAAGAAGAAGAGGAAAAGAAGAGGAAGAGGAAGCAGGAGAAGAGGTTGTGATACCTCTGTTTCCTGCAGAGGAAACAGAGGAGGGAAGTAGAAGAGGAGAAGAAGAAGAGAAGGGAAAGGAGGAGCTGCGGCTGCGGCGGTGGAAGCTGCAGCTGGAAGAGAAGGAGAGGAAGAGATGGTGAGGAAGAAGAGAAGAAGTAGAAGCGGGTGAAGAGGCGGCACCTTTGTTTCCTGCGGGAGGAAACTGAGGAAAGGAGGTGCTGTTCGTCGGGGAGAAGAAGGGGAGGAAGGAGAAGAAGAGAAGAAGAAGAAAGGAAGGAGGAGGAAGAGGAGAAGGGAAAGAAGTAGCTGCGGCTGCGGCTGTGGCAGCTGCAGTTGTGGCAGGGAAAGAGGAAGAGGAAGGAAGAAGGGAAGGGGAGGAAGAAGAGAAGGGGAAGAGAAGGGGCTGCGGCTGCTGTGATGGCAGCTGCAGTTGGAAGAGAAGAAGGAGAGGAAGATGAGCAGGGGAGGAAGAAGAGGTTGTGGCCGCGGCTGAGGCTGCGACTGCAACCGTGCAGCTGGGAAAGAAGAGAAGGAAAGAAAGAAGAAGAGAAAGGAAAAGGGAAGAAGAGAGGAAGAGGAGAAGGAGAGGCAGCTGTGGCAATGGCAGCTACAGCTGGAAGAGAAGGAGAGGAAATAGAGCAGGGGAGAAAGAAAAGGCAGCGGCTGTGGTGGCTGCGGCCATGGTTGCGACTGCGACTGCGGCAGTGCAGCTGGGAAAGAAAAGAAAGGAAAGGGGGAAAAAGGGGCTGCGGAAGGGATTGCGGCCACAGTGGCAGCGATTGCGTATGCAGCAGTTGTGTCTGCGAAAGAAGAGGAGGAAGGAAGGTAGTGTGGTGGAAGGGGCTGCGATTGTGGCAGCGGTAGCGGCGGCGGCTGTGGCAGCTGCGTTTGGGAAAGAAAAAGAAGGAATGAGAGTAAGAGAGAGCAGGTGACTGTGCCTCGATGTTCGACACGTGGTGTAGTTGCCAAGAAAGGAAGAAAACGGAAGCACAAAACGAAACAGAGAGAGGACACGGAGGAAAAGTAGAAGGATTTGGGCTAGCACCTTCTTTGGATCTTCGAATCGAAATCTTTGAAAGGCAAGTTCCCTGATCGTTTCTCCTATAATTGCTCTGATATTTCTTATTGCAAGTGTTTTGATCTTTCCTTACCGCAATTTTACCGTTACATCAGTTTTGAATATGAGGAACTTTGAATTGTTCTAGCCTTTCATTTGATATATCTCCTATTTAGACGTAACGATTCGAATCTATGCAACTTCTGATATTCTGACCCTTCTACTTTGTTATGGCTATAACTTCATGTATTGACCTCTGATTTGGACAAAACTTATTTGATCAGAATATAGACTCATAAACCTTTGTTTTGATATCATATTTTAAGAATTTGAAGTAAGTTTGTCTGCCCAAACTTCTATTTCAAATGAGCCTACAGATTCTGCAAAACAGGGATCGTAATTTCTGACCTTTTGATACTGAACTGCTTATAAGTCCCTTTTGCGAACATTGATTTACTCAAAGCTTATTTCATTAGAAACCAGACTCATAGATCTTTCTTTTGATATATGGATTGAAAGATTTGGAATCCAAATACCTGCCCAGTTACTTGTTGAATCTGACATTATGAATTCTGCCAAACAGAGATTTTGTTCTACGACCCTTGTTTACCAAATTATTTGTAACTCTCTCTATTGGACAGTTTAATTCATATGAAGCTTGTCTTATCTGAAAGTATAACACAATGATATATTTCTGAGTCAATTGGAGCACGATTGATAGTTTGAATCATTTGTTCAATGTGCCTCTTGTATTCTGCCAGAAATCAAGCTTTGGTCGATTTCTAATATTCTGGTTTCATTCCTTTGGAAATCGATATCCTTTTCAAGAATGCAAATAACTTTAAGGATAAGAGCATACAAGAATGCGAATAACTTTAAGGATAAGAGCATACAAGAATTCAGAGGAGGAAGAGGGAAAAGAGAGGGAAGAAGGAGAGGAGCGAGAGGTGGCAGCAGCTAGGGCTGCAGCACCTCTGTTTCCTGCAGGTGGAAACAGAGGAGAGGTGTGGGGCGTTCGAAGAGGAGAAGAAGAAGAAGAGGAAAGGAAGAGGAAGAGGAAGCAGGAGAAGAGGTTGTGATACCTCTGTTTCCTGCAGAGGAAACAGAGGAGGGAAGTAGAAGAGGAGAAGAAGAAGAAGAGGAAAAGAAGAGGAAGAGGAAGCAGGAGAAGAGGTTGTGATACCTCTGTTTCCTGCAGAGGAAACAGAGGAGGGAAGTAGAAGAGGAGAAGAAGAAGAGAAGGGAAATGAGTAGCTGCGGCTGCGGTGGTGGAAGCTGCAGCTGGAAGAGAAGGAGAGGAAGAGATGGTGAGGAAGAAGAGAAAAAGTAGAAGCGGGTGAAGAGGCGGCACCTCTGTTTCCTGCAGGAGGAAACAGAGGAAAGGAGGTGCTGTTCTTCGGGGAGAAGAAGGGGAGGAAGGAGAAGAAGAGAAGAAGAAGAAAGGAAGGAGGAGGAAGAGGAGAAGGGAAAGAAGTAGCTGCGGCTGCGGCTGTGGCAGCTGCAGCTGTGGCAGGGAAAGAGGAAGAGGAAGGAAGAAGGGAAGGGGAGGAAAAGAGAAGGGGAAGAGAAGGGGCTGCGGCTACTGCGATGATAGCTGCAGTTGGAAGAGAAGAAGGAGAGGAAGATGAGCATGGGAGGAAGAAGAGGTTGTGGCCACGGCTGAGGATGCGACTGCAACCGTGCATTTGGGAAAGAAGAGAAGGAAAGAAAGAAGAAGAGAAAGGAAAAGGGAAGAAGAGAGGAAGAGGAAAAGGAGAGGCAGCTGCAGCTGGAAGAGAAGGAGAGGAAATAGAGCAGGGGAGAAAGAAAAGGCTGCGGCTGTGGTGGCTGCGGCCATGGTTGCGACTGCGACTGCGGCAGTGCAGCTGGGAAAGAAAAGAAAGGAAAGGGGGAAAAAGGGGCTGCGGAAGGGATTGCGGCCACAGCGGCAGCGACTGCGTATGCAGCAACTGTGTCTGCGAAAGAAGAGGAGGAAGAAAGGTAGTGCGGTGGAAGGGGCTGCGATTGTGGCAGCGGTAGCAGCAGCGGCTGTGGCAGCTGCGTTTGGGAAAGAAAAAGAAGGAATGAGAGTAAGAGAGAGCAGGTGACTGTGCCTCGATGTTCGACACATGGTGTAGTTGCGAAGAAAGGAAGAAAACGGGAGCACAAAACGAAACAGAGAGAGGACACGGAGGAAAAGTAGAAGGATTTGGGCTAGCACCTTCTTTGGATCTTCGGATCGAAATCTTTGAAAGGCAAGTTCCCTGATCGTTTCTCCTATAATTGCTCTGATATTTCTTATTGCAAGTGTTCTGATCTTTCGGATTGCAAGCTTTCTAATCTTTCCTATTGCAAGTATCCTGATCTTTCCTTACCGCAATTTTACCGTTACATTTGTTTTGAATATGAGGAACTTGAATTGTTCTAGCCTTTCATTTGATATATCTCCTGTTTAGACGTAACGATTCGAATCTATGCAACTTCTGATATTCTGACCCTTCTACATTGTTATGGCTATAACTTCATGTATTGACCTCTGATTTGGACAAAACTTATTTGATCATAATATAGACTCATAAACCTTTGTTTTGATAGCTTATTTTAAGAATTCGGAGTAAGTTTGTCTGCCCAAACTTCTGTTTCAAATGAGCCTACAAATTCTGTAAAACAGGGATCGTAATTTCTGACCTTTTGATACTGAACTGCTTATAAGTCCCTGTTGCAAACATTGATTTATTCAAAGCTTATTTCATTGGAAACCAGACTCATAGATCTTTCTTTTGATATATGGATTGAAATATTTGGAATCCAAACACCAGCCCAGTTACTTGTTGAATCTGACATTATGAATTCTGCCAAACAGAGATTTTGTTCTACGACCCTTGTTTACCAAATTATTTGTAACTCTCTCTATTGGACAGTTGAATTCATATGAAGTATGTCTTATCTAAAAGTATAATCCAATGATATATTTCTGAGTCAATTGGAGCACGATTGATAGTTTGAATCATTTGTTCAATGTGCCTCTTGTATTCGGCCAGAAATCGAGCTTTGGTCGATTTCTAATATTCTGGTTTCATTCCTTTGGAAATTGATATCCTTTAGCTATCTTATTCAAATGAGCTTTATAATACTACTCTGAATTCTTGTATGCTCTTGTCCTTAAAGTTATTTGCATTCTTGAAAACTATTGTGTAATGTTTAAGCTATATCGTATTGACTTCTATAGGCACATGTATAACCCATGATTCCGCATTTGCTTTCGATGTGTGCCTATTCTAGTTTCATTCCTTTGGATATTGAATTCTTCTAACCTTCTTATTTGAATTGAGCTAAATATGATTGCTTGGATTCCCTGTATACTCTTGCTTCCATTTCATTCCTAATATGAATACATTTGTGAGAGATTTGTTCCTTGCAGCATATTGTCTTGAAAAGGCACATGTACGTTTTGTTGTTCCGCGTGTGCTTCCGATATATGCTACTTACTGTTAAAACTGCCCTCTTGTACTCTGGTGTGTGGGATTATCTGGACCTTTGCTAGAAATGGTAAAGGGTATGCGCTTATTGCCCGCTATGTGGGGTCCCGCTATGTGGGATATTCTGGACCTTTGCTAGAAATGGTAAAGGGTGTGTGCTTAGAGCCTGCGATGCTCTGCCGGCCCCCTCTGACTTCACCTAGACGTGGGTGGATGGAGCTCCCAAACGTGGGAGACTTTTGTCAGGTGGTCATTCAGAAATGGATGAATCATATTCTGTCTGAGATCCCACTACACCTTCTGTATGTTTGATATGATATCCAGAGCTTTGGTTATGTGTTTCTGTACATGCTTTGGATAAGATTGATATGTTTGCAATGTCAAAGACAACGTTTGAGCTTCTGTACGGTATTTGTTATTGATATGCTCTGAAATGTTTCATCCATTGTTGATATGTTTCGAAATGTTCCATATGTCGTTGATATGCTCCGGAACATTTCATACGCCATTGATATGCTCCAATTACTCTGTGCTCCATTTGCTATGAACTGATATGTTCTGAAT
The DNA here is from genome assembly GCF_036884655.1 of Musa acuminata AAA Group. Lineage (NCBI taxonomy): Eukaryota > Viridiplantae > Streptophyta > Magnoliopsida > Zingiberales > Musaceae > Musa > Musa acuminata. The sequence goes on along the minus strand of NC_088346.1, from coordinate 29,551,730 downwards.
TGTCCTGTCTGCCATTGATATGCTCCAATTACTCTGTGCTCCATTTGCTATGAACTGATATGTTTTGAAATGTCCTATCTGCCATTGATATGCTCCAATTACTCTATGCTCCATTTGTTATGAATCAAATATGTTTTGAATGACATGATACATATGATTTTGTATCTAATGATATGGTATCCTTGAGAATTCTTGTATTCTGCCTTACATTATGATACCTTACTCGTTTGAAACCGTTTCTTTTGTTCTGAATATCTTTTGTCACTTGCTGAGCCATTTTTGGCTCACTCCGTTGTTATATAAATCTTTCTGGTCAGCGTGTCACTCTTCGAGATGTTTGATTTGGGCTGAGGCAGTGGATAGCTATTCAGAATTATGGGCAAGACTTGTTGGTTGTTATGCTATTGTTGTATAAGCATATTTTGTATGTAATGAATTGTTCTGATGATCGAAATAGATATACTGTGTAAAAGTGTTAGAAGATCTCTCTTATTTGGAATTTCAGAATGTTAAGTCTAATTTATGACGATATGAACTTGTGGTGAATAGTTGGAGTTCTGATTGTATAATTTATTTAGCTTGTGGATTTATAAATGTTGTTCATGTTTGTCAAGTTGTCTTGGGTTGCCATAAATGTGAATTATCGAGTGATGTGATATATGATTTTAAAATGCACAGGTTTTATGGATGTGAATTTGATTGAATGTTTTTCAGTGTCCTCGAACGTTAGTTTGGATCCTGGATTGGTCTGTGATGGAAATTTTAAATATCATGGATATTTTGAGGGGGCGTGACAGAGGTGGTATCAGAGCATTGTTTGAGGATTACTAAAATATTTGATATGTCGACGTGCAAAATATATTGAGGTCTAGTGAACTATAGTGATTGGTAGAAATTTTCTTTGATGCATTTTAGGAATCTGGGATGATGAGGACATTTGGTCCTCCTATTTCATTTGTTTCTGATTAAGTAAGGGGAATGAAAGGATGGATTGGGGATATTGAATCAGAGTGGCGCAGCAAAAGCATGATGAACCTAATTTCATTGGTGGTAGAAAAATGGATGATGCAAATGGAGAAGATATTTGATATACAAAATTGTTTTAATGATCAAAAGATTTCTTTTGCTACCTTATATTGGAAGTAGAGGCTGATTATTATTGGCAGCAATGAAAAGAATTTTTGGAGATATGTGGCAAGAATGATAAGGATAAGTTTAGCAATAAAAATATGATTGGAAATGAATCAAAAAGTAATAACAAGAGGGTCAAGACATTTGGAATTGAAAAGGGAAGTCACCACAAAAGACTTAATCATGTGTGAATTATAAGTTAAAATATGAAACAAATTTGTGTTTCGGGTGATTGGAGTCTATTTTGCTTGTAGAAAGTTGGATCATAAAATAAAAGACTGTCCTTTGAACAAGAAGAAAGAGTCACTGCCTCATAAATCATTAGCCCATGTCAGAGTGTATGCTATCACTGAATATGATTCTAAGACTTCTGAATTAGTGGTCGAAGGTATTATGCACGTTTATGAAAGAATGCAAATATTTGTTTGATCATGGGTCCTATCTACGATTTGATTCATAACATGTTGCCTATCACTTGGGTATTCAACCTAGTGTTAGGATCGGAGCGGCACTAAGAGGGGGGGGGTGAATTAGTGCAGCGGATTAAAACTTCGATTTTAATCAAAATCTTTCGTACGTTAAGAACGAAACTTGAGAAATTTAACTTGAAGGCGTATTCTTAAAGTTGCGCAGCAAGAGTAATACAAACTAAAGCAGTAAGAAGATTTGCAGTAATGTAAATGACAACAAAAAAAAGCAAACCAGAGATTACGCCGATTTTTAGAGTGGTTCGGTCAAATGACCTACTCCACTTGCGAGGCCCCTCTTCGATGAGGCTCCCACCTTCCACTAGCAAGTCTCTTGAAATGGAAGGGTAAACACCCCTCTTACAACCTTTTACAAGCAGCTCAACCTCTTTCAAATTTTCAATAAGAAAGAAGGAGGAGAACTCTCTAGCAAATTGAAAACAAGACTTGCTAAGACTTTCTAAGACTTTTCTCTCAATCAAAATGCTTCTCAAAAGTTGTAACCTCAGTTGAGATTTGAGGGGTATTTATAGGCCTCAAGAGGATTCAAATTTTGGGTTTCAAAATTTGAATTCTTTTAGGGTTCTCGGTGCTGGAGGTTCCACCGCCCAGCCAGGCGGTGCCACCGCCCAGCACTCGGGTACTGGACGGTGCAACCGCCCAGCCAAGGAGGTGTCACCGCCCAGCACTCGGGTGCTGGGCGGTTCCACCGCCCAACTAGGCGGTGCCACCGCCTACAGTGTTTTCAGCCCAACTACAGTGTTTTCAGCCACTAGTTGGGCTTCAATCTTGGCTCTTTAGTTCGCTGGTTTAGCTTAATTTTTAGCCTAAACCAACTCTGACTTTGGGCCCAGTTGGCCCCTAACCAGGATATAGGATTATCTCTTAATCCTAATCCTAATTACAAGTGGACTACATAACCAAAACACATCCTAAGCAAATTTTCAACCGCGAACGTCGAGTATTGTTCCGGCGAGCTTTCCGACGAACTTCTTCCGACGGACTCCCTGCAAGCTCCCAATCTTTGTGATGACTTTTAACGAGTAGCCGAGCCTTCTCGGTGATCTCCGCGAGCCTCCGACGATTTCTTCGGCGAACTTCCGACACGTTCCCGATTTCTTCTCGGATGGTTCCGGCAGCATCTCCGATGATTCTTCGGTCTCTTAAACGTCCATCGAGCTCGACTCCGGTATCCTTGCTTTATGTTTTCTGGTTATCGTAGTTAATCCTGCGCACTTAACTCAATAATATGGATTAGATCAATTAACCCACCAAGTGATTATATCATCAAAATCCAAGATTCAACAATCTCCCCCTTTTTGATGATGACAATCAATTGATGACGGAGTTAAACATAACTCCCCCTGTCTATATGCCATATTATGAGAAGATAAAAAACACTTGAATTCCATCCCATTGGATTCAAGCATAACCCGATAAGTTCTAATCGTAGAACTTTATCGTTATCCTCATTAAACAATAGTAAGTACGAAACTTCGATGAAAATCATAAGTTAAATGATACGGGACGAATTTTGCTACGACAGAAGATAAAGATTTTCAATATAAATTTCATGATATCAATCTTGTGATATTTTCAAGGATTTGCAAGTCATATAAGACATTCATATCACACAAGTTTTTGTAATTCATATTAGTCATGTCATATAAGTCATCACTTCTCCCCCTTTGTCATCAACAAAAAGGAAAATGAGACTTGAAGCACAAATTTTGTCATACAACGATTTTATCATTGAAAATTAAGTATGCAAAAATATTTACGCAGAGTTCATTTTAGAGGAAAATTCAGCATGCACTCATATTATCTAATCTCTTCTTTCTATGAATAATAGAAATTGTAGATGTATAAGAGAGAGATTGGGATAAAAAATTCAAGTAGTAATTTCACGAAGTCAAGATCATAATTCGAATACAAACTCATTCAAATCGTCAAATTCATGAAAATCTCAACATTACTTTTTAATCATCACATAAGGCATTTAAAGAATTTTTGAAACATAGGAGAATGATGAATTTAAGCATACAATGTTTCAATCAAATTCAAGTCATGAATGCCAATACTTTCATATTTGTAAGTATCAATTCATGAATGCCAAGAGATATTATTTGTGATTCCAATTTTGCAAGATCAAGATTATGATTTAGATAAAACTTATTTAAATCAAATCGCTAACTTGAAATTCATAATCAAGTCATCAAAGTCGATTTCGAGATTTCACAACATGTCATATGGAATTTGAAGGAGAATGAGAGATGGAAAGAGGATGAAAAACTTTACGGAAAATCCAATCAAACAAGTTTATTGTTTAGGGACAATTTAACATACCTAATTCCCTTCTAATGAATTCAAATTGGTCTTCATTCAAGGCTTTTGTGAATATATCTGCTAATTGATGCTTTGTGTCAATGAATTCTAGAACAACATTATTGTTAAGGACATGATCGCGTATGAAATGATGCCTAACGTCGATGTGCTTAGTTCTAGAATGCTGAATTGGATTTTTAGTAAGGCATATGGCACTAGTATTATCACATTTTATGGGAATATTTTTAAAGTGAATTCCATAGTCTTCTAATGTATTTTTCATCCAAATTACTTGTGCACAACATGCACTTGCAGCAATGTATTCGGCTTCCGCCGTAGATAGTGCGACTGAATTTTGTTTCTTAGAAGTCCAAGAAACAAGTGCATGTCCTAAAAATTGGCATGTTCCGGATGTACTTTTTCTATCTATCCTGCATCCGCCAAAATCGGCATCTGCATAAGCTATTAGATCGAATTTTTCAGATTTTGGATACCACAATCCTAAATTTGGAGTTCCTTTGAGATATCTAAATATTCTTTTAACACTCTTAAGATGAGATAATTTAGGATTAGATTGAAACCTAGCGCAAAGTCCTACACTAAACATAATATCCGGTCTAGTCGCAGTGAGGTAGAGTAGACTACCTATCATTCCCCTATATGTTTTTTGATCGAAACTTTCACCATTTTCATCCATATCTAACTTAGTCGTAGTACTCATAGGGGTGTTTATTGCTTTTGAATTATCCATGTTAAATCGTTTTAACAATTCTAATGTATATTTCGATTGGTTAAGAAATATACCATCACTAAGTTGTTTGATTTGTAATCCCAAAAAGAAAGTTAATTCACCCATTAAACTCATTTCAAATTCAAGACTCATACATTTGGCAAATGATTCACATAGTGATTCATCCGAAGAGCCAAACACAATATCGTCAACATAAATTTGCACAATAAGAAAATTATTTTCAAAATGTTTAATAAACAATGTAGTATCAACCTTGCCTTTGGTAAAATTATTTAAAATAAGAAAGGAACTAAGCCTTTCATACCAATCTCTAGGAGCTTGTTTTAAGCCATAGAGAGCTTTAGTCAATTTGAATACATGATTAGGAAGAAGAGAATTTTCAAATCCGGGAGGTTGTTCGACAAATACTTCTTCGGAAATAAAACCATTCAAGAAAGCACTTTTAACATCCATTTGAAATAGTTTAAAATTATTACTACTAGCATAGGCAAGGAGCATCCTTATGGCTTCTAATCGAGCCACGGGAGCGAAGGTTTCATCGTAATCGATACCTTCTTCTTGGTTGAAACCTTTGGCCACTAATCTAGCCTTGTTTCTAACCACGATACCATTTTCGTCTTGCTTGTTTCTAAAGACCCACTTAGTACCTATGACTAAGTGGTCACATGGTCTAGGAACAAGCTTCCATACCTCATTCCTCTCAAATTGGTTCAATTCTTCTTGCATTGCAATGATCCAAAAATCATCTTTTAAGGCTTCGTCAATGCATTTAGGTTCAATTTGAGAAAGGAAAGCGGCGTTAGCACAGAAATTTTTGAAAGAAGAACGAGTTTGAACCCCTTTTGATGTATCTCCTATAATTTGCTCTTTTGGATGAGCATCTACATACTTCCATTCTTTTGGTAAAGAAATTTCGGAAGAAGATGCATTCAAAAGGCTATTTTGAGGAGAGGGTTCATTTAAATTCAAATTATCAAAACCAAGATCATCATCAAAATCATTTTTCTTTAAATTGGAAATTTCATTAAAAACTACATGAATAGACTCTTCAATTACTAAAGTTCTTTTATTAAAAACCCGAAAAGCTTTAGAAACGGAAGAGTAACCAAGAAAGATGCCTTCATCGGATTTAGCATCAAATTTTCCTAAAGCATCCCTTTCATTTAAAATAAAGCATTTACAACCAAAAACTTTAAAATAGGAGATGTTTGGTTTTTTGTTATTCCATAATTCATAGGGAGTTTTGGATAAGGATGGTCTTATTAGGACTCTATTCATGATGTAGCAAGCCGTATTTACAGCTTCGGCCCAAAAGTACTTAGGTAAACTATGTTCATTTAACATAGTTCTTGCCATTTCTTGTAGGTTTCTATTTTTCCTTTCAACTACTCCATTTTGGTGAGGATTTCTTGGAGTTGAGAAGTTGTGATTGTACCCATTACTTTCGCAAAAATTTTGAAAGTCACAGTTTTGGAATTCACCACCGTGATCACTCCGAATTGATGAAATCATGAAGCCTTTTTCATTTTGAGTGAGTTTACAAAATTTAGAGAAACACTTGAAGCAATCACTTTTGTGAGCTAAGAAATAGGTCCAAGTGTATCTAGAGTAGTCATCCACAATCACAAAGGCATATTTGCTTCCACCTAGACTTGTTGTATCAATTGGTCCAAATAAGTCCAAATGGATCAATTGTAATGGTCTAGTAGTGCTAATTTGATTTTTTGGTTTGAAGCTTGTTTTTATTTGTTTGCCTAGTTGACATGCATCGCATACTTTGTCCTTAATAAACTTTATATTTGGAATTCCTCGTACTAATTCTTGAGATGAGATCTTAGATATTGTTTTCATGCTTGCATGGCCTAATCTCCTATGCCAAAGCCAAGCATCATCATTTACGGCGGAGAAGTACATTTCATTACTTAGTTCATCAAGATTGATGGTATAGACATTATTTTGTTTTAAAGCAATCATAGTCATGTTATGATTTGGTTTTTCAATAATGCACATATTTGATTCAAATCTAACGATGTAACCTTTATCGCATAGTTGACTAATACTCAAGAGATTATGTTTCAATCCATCAACTAGTAAGACATCATCAATGGAAAAATTAAATTTGTTACCAATAGTTCCCTTGCCAATGATTTTGCCCTTGTTGTTGTCTCCGAAGGTAACGTACCCTTCTTCTTTGCTAGTGAGCATAGAGAAATGAGATGGATCTCCAATCATATGTCTTGAGCATCCACTATCGAGATACCATCTCTTGCTCCTAGCTTGTGGGTTTGTCTACAAAAGAGGATGATTTTTAGGTACTCATTTGATTTTGGGTGCCTCAAAAATTGACCCACTAACTTTGTTATTTATGATTGAATTCTTTATAGTTCCTTTAGGAACCCATATTAATTTTTGTGAACTAATTTTCCTAAATGGGCATTTGTAGGCAATATGTCCGGATTTGCAACAAAAGTTGCATTTCACATAAGAGGAAACATGTAATGTAGGTCCTTTTACGAAAGTGGTGGGATTTTGATGTAATCCTTTTACAAATCCAATTCCATTTCTATTTGCGATGTGACCCTTGTTTGCAAGGATCATATCTAATCCTTTGCTACCAACCTTAAACTTGTTTAAGGTTTCCTTAAGAAGCATATTTTCATTTTTTATTGCTTCTAAGTGCTCACACTTAGAGCATGGAGGAGTTTGAAGACTATCAAACTTATCTTGTAGCAAAGCATGCTCTTTCTTTAAGATACTTAACTTCTTGCTAACAGTTCTACATTCATCAAATAATTCATGAAAAGCGATAGACAGTTCTTCAAAAGATAAATCTTCATTAAATAAATCACATACCTCTTCTCCTAACGCCATTAGCGCGTAATAAGCAACTTGCTCGGTGTTGGACTCCTCTTCTTCGGATGCACTTGAATCATCCCACGTTGCCTTGAACGCCTTCTTCTTTGATGTCCTCTTTTTGGCTTGAGGACAATCGTTCTTGTAGTGTCCCGGTTTTTTGCATTCATAGCAAATCACTTGGTCTTTCTTTTGTTCAAATTTATTTTTTGTATTATTTTTAAATCTGTTCTTTCTTAAATATTTTTTAAACTTTTGAGTCAAAAGTGCAATGTCATTGTCACTGTCCTCATCACTTGATGTTCCTTTCAAGTGGTCTTCTTGTGATTTGAGTGCCATATCCTTCCTGTTCTTTGGAAGGGGGTTCTCGAGCTCGTCATGAGCTTGACATGTCATTTCGTAGGTCATTAGAGACCCAATGAGTTCTTCAAGAGGGAATGCTTTAAGGTCTTTGGCCTCTTGAATGGCCGTAACTTTTGGATCCCAACTTTTAGGGAGGGATCTTAAGATTTTAGTTACTAGTTCAAAGTTAGTAAAATCTTTACCAAGAGCTTTGAGTCCATTGATGACATCCGTAAACCGGGTGTACATGTCTCCGATGGACTCACTTGGTTTCATTCAGAAAAGTTCGTAAGAGTGCACAAGGATGTTGATTTTGGACTCTTTCACTCAGCTAGTGCCTTCATGAGTGACCTCAAGAGTTCTCCAAATATCAAAAGCCGAATCACACATTGAAACACGATTAAATTCGTTTTTGTCTAGTGCACAAAACAAGGCATTCATAGCCTTTGCATTTAAAGCAAAAACCTTCTTCTTCGATTCATTCCATTCGCTCATCGGAAGAGAAGATTTTTGAAATCCATTCTCGACAATAGACCAAAGCTCAAAGTCCATAGAAATGAGGAAGATTCTCATGCGAGTCTTCCAATATGTGTAATTCGACCCATTAAACAAAGGTGGTCGTGCAATAGAATGGCCCTCTTGCATGCCGGAGTAAGCCATCTCTCTTGGGTATTAAACCAAATATGAGAGATAACCTGGCTCTGATACCACTTGTTAGGATCGGAGCGGCACTAAGAGGGGGGGGGTGAATTAGTGCAGCGGATTAAAACTTCAATTTTAATCAAAATCTTTCGTACGTTAAGAAATTTAACTTGAAGGCGTATTCTTAAAGTTGCGCAGCAAGAGTAATACAAACTAAAGCAGTAAGAAGATTTGCAGTAATGTAAATGACAACAATAAAAAGCAAACCAGAGATTACGCCGATTTTTAGAGTGGTTCGGTCAAATGACCTACTCCACTTGCGAGGCCCCTCTTCGATGAGGCTCCCACCTTCCACTAGCAAGTCTCTTGAAATGGAAGGGTAAACACCCCTCTTACAACCTTTTACAAGCAGCTCAACCTCTTACAAATTTTCAATAAGAAAGAAGGAGGAGAACTCTCTAGCAAATTGAAAACAAGACTTGCTAAGACTTTCTAAGACTTTTCTCTCAATCAAAATGCTTCTCAAAAGTTGTAACCTCAGTTGAGATTTGAGGGGTATTTATAGGCCTCAAGAGGATTCAAATTTTGGGTTTCAAAATTTGAATTCTTTTAGGGTTCTCGGTGCTGGAGGTTCCACCGCCCAGCCAGGCGGTGCCACCGCCCAGCACTCGGGTACTGGACGGTGCAACCGCCCAGCCAAGGAGGTGTCACCGCCCAGCACTCGGGTGCTGGGCGGTTCCACCGCCCAACTAGGCGGTGCCACCGCCTACAGTGTTTTCAGCCCAACTACAGTGTTTTCAGCCACTAGTTGGGCTTCAATCTTGGCTCTCTAGTTCGCTGGTTTAGCTTAATTTTTAGCCTAAACCAACTCTGACTTTGGGCCCAGTTGGCCCCTAACCAGGATATAGGATTATCTCTTAATCCTAATCCTAATTACAAGTGGACTACATAACCAAAACACATCCTAAGCAAATTTTCAACCGCGAACGTCGAGTATTGTTCCGGCGAGCTTTCCGACGAACTTCTTCCGACGGACTCCCTGCAAGCTCCCAATCTTTGTGATGACTTTTAACGAGTAGCCGAGCCTTCTCGGTGATCTCCGCGAGCCTCCGACGATTTCTTCGGCGAACTTCCGACACGTTCCCGATTTCTTCTCGGATGGTTCCGGCAGCATCTCCGATGATTCTTCGGTCTCTTAAACGTCCATCGAGCTCGACTCTGGTATCCTTGCTTTATGTTTTCTAGTTATCGTAGTTAATCCTGCGCACTTAACTCAATAATATGGATTAGATCAATTAACCCACCAATTGATTATATCATCAAAATCCAAGATTCAACACCTAGACCACTATAATATATGATATATGTAAAATCTGATAATTGGAGATTCCTTGATAATGAACTTGAATCTGGTCCTCTTGTTTGATTTTTATTGGAGAACTTGAACTTTTTCGTTGATTTAGTTCTCCTAGAGATTTGGAGTTTTGATATTATACTTGGTATGGATTGACTATCTTCCTATCATACCAGTATGGATTGGTATATAACAAATGATCACTTTTTGTACATTTGATTAGCCGATCTTTTATTTTGAAAGTATTGGACATGATTTATTTCCTTGCCTAATATATCCTAGAATGACTTGCTTGGATTACCTCCAAACGTGACTTTGCTTTTGATTTGGTCTTTGGGACAATCCCAATATCTAAGCCTCTCTGCAGAATGATATCATTTGAGTAAGTGGAATTGGAAAAGCAACTACAAGGATTATTAAATGAGGATTTTATTTGGCTTAATATTTCATCATGGGGTGCTCTGATGTTAGTTAAAAAGATGTATGGAACATTGAGGCTTTGTAATGATTATAGACAATTAAATCAGGTGACCATCAAAAATGAGTATTTTCTGAAGTAACGACTTGCTTAATTAACTGCAGGGTGCGCAAGTATTTTTAGAAATTGATTGAAGGTCGGGTTACCGTCTATTGAGGATCAAGGAGGAGAATATTTCGGTCACTCGTGGATAATTATGTAATTGTATTGTATTGATGAAACTATTTAAGAGCAGGAGGAGGAAATAAAGATATCATAATCCTCATCTTTTCATCGATTGAGCTATGATCAATTTAGAGGACTAAATTTTCTTTTAAGGAGGGGAGAGTGTAATATCCCTCACTTTTGAAAATTATTAATAAAGATTTATTTATAAATCGGAGGACCTATATGTAAATATGAAAATTTCAAGGATTAAACTGTTAAGTTGTAAAAAGAAGAAAATAAAAAAAACCAAAAATTTCGGTTTTATCCCACTGCCTCCCACGCTCTCTCTGTTTCTTCGAGAAACAGAGAGAAGCGGTGGGGCGTGGGGAGAAGAAGAAGAGAAGTAGAGGGAGAAGAGAAGAAGAGGGAAAAGAAGAGAGGAGGAAGAGGGAAAAGAGAGGGAAGAGGGAGAGGAGCGAGAGGTGGCAGCAGCTAGGGCTGCAGCACCTCTGTTTCCTGTAGGTGGAAACAGAGGAGAGGTGTGGGGCGTTCGAAGAGGAGAAGAAGAAGAAGAGGAAAGGAAGCGGAAGAGGAAGCAGGAGAAGAGGTTGTGATACCTCTGTTTCCTGTAGAGGAAACAGAGGAGGGAAGTAGAAGAGGAGAAGAAGAAGAAGAGGAAAAGAAGAGGAAGAGGAAGCAGGAGAAGAGGTTGTGATACCTCTGTTTCCTGCAGAGGAAACAGAGGAGGGAAGTAGAAGAGGAGAAGAAGAAGAGAAGGGAAAGGAGGAGCTGCGGCTGCGGCGGTGGAAGCTGCAGCTGGAAGAGAAGGAGAGGAAGAGATGGTGAGGAAGAAGAGAAGAAGTAGAAGCGGGTGAAGAGGCGGCACCTTTGTTTCCTGCGGGAGGAAACTGAGGAAAGGAGGTGCTGTTCGTCGGGGAGAAGAAGGGGAGGAAGGAGAAGAAGAGAAGAAGAAGAAAGGAAGGAGGAGGAAGAGGAGAAGGGAAAGAAGTAGCTGCGGCTGCGGCTGTGGCAGCTGCAGTTGTGGCAGGGAAAGAGGAAGAGGAAGGAAGAAGGGAAGGGGAGGAAGAAGAGAAGGGGAAGAGAAGGGGCTGCGGCTGCTGTGATGGCAGCTGCAGTTGGAAGAGAAGAAGGAGAGGAAGATGAGCAGGGGAGGAAGAAGAGGTTGTGGCCGCGGCTGAGGCTGCGACTGCAACCGTGCAGCTGGGAAAGAAGAGAAGGAAAGAAAGAAGAAGAGAAAGGAAAAGGGAAGAAGAGAGGAAGAGGAGAAGGAGAGGCAGCTGTGGCAGTGGCAGCTACAGCTGGAAGAGAAGGAGAGGAAATAGAGCAGGGGAGAAAGAAAAGGCAGCGGCTGTGGTGGCTGCGGCCATGGTTGCGACTGCGACTGCGGCAGTGCAGCTGGGAAAGAAAAGAAAGGAAAGGGGGAAAAAGGGGCTGCGGAAGGGATTGCGGCCACAGTGGCAGCGATTGCGTATGCAGCAGTTGTGTCTGCGAAAGAAGAGGAGGAAGGAAGGTAGTGTGGTGGAAGGGGCTGCGATTGTGGCAGCGGTAGCGGCGGCGGCTGTGGCAGCTGCGTTTGGGAAAGAAAAAGAAGGAATGAGAGTAAGAGAGAGCAGGTGACTGTGCCTCGATGTTTGACACGTGGTGTAGTTGCCAAGAAAGGAAGAAAACGGAAGCACAAAACGAAACAGAGAGAGGACACGGAGGAAAAGTAGAAGGATTTGGGCTAGCACCTTCTTTGGATCTTCGAATCGAAATCTTTGAAAGGCAAGTTCCCTGATCGTTTCTCCTATAATTGCTCTGATATTTCTTATTGCAAGTGTTTTGATCTTTCCTTACCGCAATTTTACCGTTACATCAGTTTTGAATATGAGGAACTTTGAATTGTTCTAGCCTTTCATTTGATATATCTCCTATTTAGACGTAACGATTCGAATCTATGCAACTTCTGATATTCTGACCCTTCTACTTTGTTATGGCTATAACTTCATGTATTGACCTCTGATTTGGACAAAACTTATTTGATCAGAATATAGACTCATAAACCTTTGTTTTGATATCATATTTTAAGAATTTGAAGTAAGTTTGTCTGCCCAAACTTCTATTTCAAATGAGCCTACAGATTCTGCAAAACAGGGATCGTAATTTCTGACCTTTTGATACTGAACTGCTTATAAGTCCCTTTTGCGAACATTGATTTACTCAAAGCTTATTTCATTAGAAACCAGACTCATAGATCTTTCTTTTGATATATAGATTGAAAGATTTGGAATCCAAATACCTGCCCAGTTACTTGTTGAATCTGACATTATGAATTCTGCCAAACAGAGATTTTGTTCTACGACCCTTGTTTACCAAATTATTTGTAACTCTCTCTATTGGACAGTTTAATTCATATGAAGCTTGTCTTATCTGAAAGTATAACACAATGATATATTTCTGAGTCAATTGGAGCACGATTGATAGTTTGAATCATTTGTTCAATGTGCCTCTTGTATTCTGCCAGAAATCAAGCTTTGGTCGATTTCTAATATTCTGGTTTCATTCCTTTGGAAATCGATATCCTTTAGCTATCTTATTCAATTGACCTTTATAATACTGCTCTGAATTCTTGTATGCTCTTATCCTTAAAGTTATTTGCATTCTTGAAAACTATTGTGTAACGTTTAAGCTATATCGTATTGACTTCTATAGGCACATGGATAACCCATGATTCCGCATTTGCTTTCGATGTGTGCCTATTCTAGTTTCATTCCTTTGGATATTGAATTCTTCTAACCTTCTTATTTGAATTGAGCTAAATATGATTGCTTGGATTCCCTGTATACTCTTGCTTCCATTTCATTCCTAATATGAATACATTTGTGATAGATTTGTTCCTTGCAGCATATTGTCTTGAAAAGGCACATGTATGTTTTGTTGTTCCGCGTGTGCTTCCGATATATGCTACTTACTGTTAAAACTGCCCTCTTGTACTCTGGTGTGTGGGATTGTCTGGACCTTTGCTAGAAATGGTAAAGGGTATGCGCTTATTGCCCGCTATGTGGGGTCCCGCTATGTGGGATATTCTGGACCTTTGCTAGAAATGGTAAAGGGTATGTGCTTAGAGCCTGCGATGCTCTGCTGGCCCCCTCTGACTTCACCTAGACGTGGGTGGATGGAGCTCCCAGACGTGGGAGACTTTTGTCAGGTGGTCATTCAGAAATGGATGAATCACATTCTGACTGAGATCCCACTACACCTTCTGTATGTTTGATATGATATCCAGAGCTTTGGTTATGTGTTTCTATACATGCTTTGGATAAGATTGATATGTTTGCAACGTCAAAGACAACGTTTGAGCTTCTGTACGGTATTTGTTATTGATATGCTCTGAAATGTTTCATCCACTATTGATATGTTTCGAAATGTTCCATATGTCGTTGATATGCTCCGGAACATTTCATACGCCATTGATATGCTCCAATTACTCTGTGCTCCATTTGCTATGAACTGATATGTTCTGAATTGTCCTATCTGCCATTGATATGCTCCAATTACTCTGTGCTCTATTTGCTATGAACTGATATGTTCTGAAATGTCCTATCTGTCATTGATATGCTCCAATTACTCTATGCTCCATTTGTTATGAATCAAATATGTTTTGAATGACATGATACATATGATTTTGTATCTAATGAGATGGTATCATTGAGAATTCTTGTATTCTGCCTTACATTATGATACCTTACTCGTTTGAAACCGTTCCTTTTGTTCTGAATATGTTTTGTCACTTGCTGTGCCGTTTTTGGCTCACTCCGTTGTTATATAAATCTTTTAGATCAGCGTGTCACTCTTCGAGATGTTTGATTTGGGCTGAGGTAGTGGATAGCTATTCAGAATTATGGGCAAGTCTTGTTGGTTGTTATGCTATTATTGTATAAGCATATTTTGTATGTAATGAATTGTTCTGATGATCGAAATGGATATACTGTGTAAAAGTGTTAGAAGTTCTCTCTTATTTGGAATTTCGGAATGTTAAGTCTAATTTATGACGATATGAACTTGTGGTGAATAGTTGGAGTTCTGATTATATAATTTATTTAGCTTATGGATTTATAAATGTTGTTCATGTTTGTCAAGTTGGCTTGGGTTACCATAAATGTGAATTATCGAGTGATGTGATATATGATTTTAAAATGCATAGGTTTTATGGATGTGAATTTGATTGAATGTTTTTCAGTGTCCTCAAACGTTAGTTTGGATCCTGGATTGGTCTGTGATGGAAATTTTAAATATCATGGATATTTTGAGGGGGCGTGACAATATAAACCTCACCCTTTCCTGCATGAAAGGGCAATGAAAAACTTACTTTAATCTTGAGATTTTGAGGCCTTAAAGTGTTGTAAAAGCTAGACTACTCCTTTCTTCTAAGTGTTGAGATCATTCAAGAGAGGAGTGAAAACTTATAAGGGTTGTCTCCTAAGCATGTCAAAAGGAGAAAAACTGTAAAAGGGTGGTTGGCATTCGCCTATTGAAGGAAGGCCTCTAGTGGACGTCGGTGACCTTTTCGGAGGAGGAAGCAATAGTGGATGTAGGTCACGTTGACCGAACCACTCTAAAATCTCGATTTGCATTAACTTTGAGCATTTTTCCTTTATAAGCAAACTGCCTCTCCTCCTTACTATGCTTAACTACATCTACTTACACTTTGATGTAAACATTTTCCGAAATCTATTTTACTTGTATGAAAGCTTTACGAAACCGATCGTTTTTAGTTGTGTGATTTGCATTGCTGCAAATCACCTTAGTCTTCTCTTGGTATTTCTCGAAAGGTTTCAAGTTCAACATTCAACCAAAAGGATTGAGTTGAAACCACTTTTGTTAAATTGGCTTTAATCGCAATAAGTCTTTTAAATCATAAAAATTTTCCGCTACACCAATTCAACCCCCCCCCCCACCTCTTAGTGCGGTCTCGATCCTAACACCGATGATCTCTCAAAAATATTCTAGCGAACTCCCGGCAAGCTCCTAGACTTCACTACATTCTTCTTGGCGAGTTCCGATGAGCTTCTTTAGCAAGCTCCTGGAGTTCTCAGTCAATTCCGACAGAACTTTCGACGAACGTCCGGACTTCCAATGAACTCTCAAACTCCCAACGAAATCTCGTTCTTGACTGACTTCATTTTGCTTCATACCTTGATTACTATTATAGTTAATCCTGTACACTTAAAACCTACTTTGATCTAGACAATTATTACAAAGCTTGAATCAAATGTTGTCTAGCATATCATTGGTTCATCGACGCTTTATTCGATTCTTCAATGCATCATCCTCTCTTGTGGCCTATTGCCCAATTGGCCAGTTGACCTCTACAACTCCGATTTCCTTGGCGTAATTTTCGCTCTTCTTAACCTGATGCTTGAACCCATGTCCCAAAGCCTTCTATCGATACGTCGACCGATCCTTCGGCTAAACATGATTCTTCCTGCTTTTAATTATCTTTTCTTGATCGAAGCTTCCTGCATCACTCAAAATGCATATCAAATCATAAACACTATCAATTGGTTTCATCATCAAAATCCATGATTCAATAGTTCAGTCTCCGAGATTGTCAGACGATGGTACTACCCAACACAGGCAGTGGTACCGCTAGTACCCCAAAAACTGGGGATGAGACACTTTTAGGTTCAAAGTTTGAATTCACTTGAGGCCTATAAATACCCCTCTCATCCTTAGTTAACATACACAAGCACAAAGAACTTAGAAGCAGGAAAACGCTATTGCAATCACTTGAGAGATCCCCTCCTCTAGTTCTAAATTTAGAATTCTATTTAGGGAAGAGTGAGTGCTTGTAAAAGGTTGGTAGTGGAAGTCGATGACCTCTATTAGGATCAAGAGTACTAAGAGGGGGCGGGGGGATGATAGCGGGGGTGAATTATGTAACACCCCTCATTTCCGAATTTTCGTATAAATTTTTGGTGATAATGTAAGCATTTATTTTAAATTGACAAAATAAATAGAGTATGAATTAGAGGTAACTCATTTGTAAGATTTGAGAGATCTGTTCAAAAAAAAAAAAAAAGAATCTGAGGACCTATATATAAACCCTAAGGACCTAATCGTGAATATGATAAAAACAAGGACTAAACTGCAAAACGCACAAAATGACAAATTCCACCATTTAAGCCTCTCTGCCTTCGTTCTTAAGGAAGCAGAGAAGGCAGCTCGTGGGTGATCAGGGAAAGAAAGAAAGAAGAAGAAGAAGAAGAAGAAGAAGAAGAAGAAGAAGAAGAAGAAGAAGAAATTGGGGTTTTTAGGGTTCTTGCTTTAATCTTTTCACTTCGGGTCAAAATTCTCAAAGGCAAGTGTTCTAACCCCATCCTACAGAATTTTTAGTCTCTGTTTTTATGTTGATTCAAAATAAATTGAAGGATTTCTATTTAGAAACTGATATGTCTCTCTTTGGACATAGAACCATGGATTCTGAAGTTTTTTTCGGTAAACTGACCCCTATACACTGTTTCAGCTATAAGTTTTAGTACAAAATGTGAATTCAGGCAGGAAATATTTTGTTTGAAATTAGACTCGTATATCTTTCTTTTGACACTGATTTTGTAGATTTTAGACATCGAATACTTACCCAAACATCTGTTTCAAATGAGCCTATAGACGCTGTAAAACAGGGTTCAAGATTTCTGACCTGTCAATACTAAATGCCTATAACTCCCTGTTGAAAATTCTGATTTGTACTAAACTGATTTTATTTGAAACTAGACTTGAAAATATTTCTTTTGATATATAGTTTGAAAATTTTGGAATTCAATTTCCTACCCTATTATCTGTTTAATCCGACCCTATAAATTCTGCAAAACAATGATTGTGTTTTTGACCTTGTGTTACCAAATCAAAGGTAACTCCGTGTTGGGAACCCTGTTTCATATGAAATTTGTTCCATCAGAATATAGATTGATATATGGTTCGACCATAGCTTTATTATGGGTATTGGAGCATAATTGTTATTCTGAAGTATTTGTTTGATGTGACACTGGAATTCTGTCCGAAATCGAGCTTTGGTCGATTTCGCGTATTCTGTTCCGTTCCTTTGGATATTTGAATCCGTCTAACCTTCTTATTAGAATTGAGCTAAATATGATTGCTTGGAATCCCTGTACACTCTTGTTTTCATTTCATTCCAAATCTGAATACATTTTTGAGAGATTTGTTCTTTGTTTCGTATTGTCTCGAAAAGGCACATGCACGTTTTGTTGTTCCGCGTGTGCTTCCGATATATGCTACTTATTGTTAAAACTGCCCTCTTGTACTCTGGTGTGTGGGATTGTCTGGACCTTTGCTAGAAATAGTAAAGGGTATGCGCTTATTGCCAGCTCTATGGGGTCCCGCTCTGTGGGATATTCTGGACCTTTGCCAGAAATGGTAAAGGGTATGTGCTTAGAGCCTACGATGCTCTGCCGGCCCCCTCTGACTTCACCTAGACGTGGGTGGATGGAGCTCCCAAACGTGGGAGACTTTTGTCAGGTGGTCATTCAGAAATGGATGAATCACATTCTGACTGAGATCCCACTACACCTTCTATATGTTTGATATGACATCTAGAGTTTTGGTGAGTTGTTTCTGTTCATGCTCTGGATAAGAATGATAAAATTGCAACATCAAGGACGACGTTTGAGCTTCTGTACGATATTTGTTTTTGATATGCTCTGAAATGCTTCATTCACTAATGATTTTGCTTCGAAATGTTCCATATGCCGTTGATATGCTTCGGAACATTTTATATGCCATTGATAAGCTCCGATATGTTTCCTTTGTTACTGATATGCTCCAATTACTCTATGCCCCATCTGTCAGGAACCAAATATGTAAGATTGAAAGGACAATTGTGTTTCTGCTCCTAATGATATTATGTCTATGAAATCGTATATTCTGCCTTGTATTTTGAAACTGTATCTCTTTGGAAATTATACTATTTGATATGGATATGTTAGTCGCTTGCTGAGGTCTTTATGCTCACCCCATTTGTTGATAAATTTTTCAGGATAGCGTACCGTTTGCTTAAATGTTAAGATTGGGCTGAGGCAGTGGAAAGTTAGAAGATTTTGGGCTGATCTTTATTAGCATATATGTATGTGTTGCATAAGCCACTTTGTATCTATTGTAATGTTGACGATGAATCTAAACCTGTGGATTTTGTGTAAGTTAAAGGATCCCTAATGTATAGGATTTTTGAAATGTTAAGTTAAATTCATGTAATGATATGAACTTGTGGTAATCGTTGGTTTGGTGACTGCACAGACTTCCCCACTTGTGAATTTATGTTGTGGTTATTATTTTGATGAGTTGAGTTCAGATTATATGAATTATCGAGTGATGTGTGATATGTGTATGAACTGCATAGGGTTATGAATTTGTAGACTATAGAGGTGAAATTTTTATCTGAATGTTTTCTTAGTGACCTCAAATGTATGTTTGGATCCTGAGTTAGTTATGATGAAAATTTTAAATATTGTCCCGCCGTTGAGGACCAAAATGGAGATATTGGCCAGTTAACTCATCAGTCCCGGGTCGTGAGAGGTGGTATTAGAGCATGATTTGAGAATCACTAAGAATATCATCTTTTTTTTTAGGTTTATTGACTATCAATTAGAGATTGATCAAAGAAAATGTTCTTTTGATGTTTTAGGAAGCGAGGATGACGAGATCATCTGGTTCTCCTATTGCATCTACTGCTGATCAATTGAGTAGTATCCTGCGGGCTTTGGAGACTATGGCACAAGTGATGCAACAACAACAACAACCTGTCCAATAAGAAAGTAATGATCGAACAGAGACATCAAACCAGACGGGGTTGGGAATTGGACAGTTTAAGAAGCTTAGTCCTCCCAGTTTTAGTGGTGAGTTTGATCCAATGGTGGCAGAACGATGGATGATGCAGATAGAGAAAATATTTGATGCTTTAAATTACCCTGATGATCGAAAGGTTTTTCTTGCCACCTTTATGCTGGAAGGAGAAGCTGAACACTGGTGGAGAATGATTAAGAGGATGTCTGAAATCAAACATGAGCCAATGACATCGAAGTTATTCCAAGAAAAGTTTAACGATAAATATTTTCCAGATTGTATGAGAGAGCAAAATGAATTGGAGTTCTTGAATCTTATCCAGGGAAGTATGACGGTTACAAAGTATGAATCTAAATTCACTGAGCTCTCCAAGTTTGCCACACATATGACTGATGATGAATATAGAAAAGCAAGAAGGTTTGAAAAGGGATTACGGCCAGCAATAAGAAGCCAAATGTCAGCTTTAAAATTACAAACATATCCTGATACGGTAGAAAGAGCTTTGAAAATTGAAAGAGACATAGAGGAAATTCAAGAAATCATTGGCAAGAACAAAAGGGACAAATTTACTGGCAAAAGCAGGAGAGAAAATGAATATGAAGCTAGTAACAAGAGGTTTAAGACATTTGGATTTGAGAAAAGGAAACCAGTGTGGAGGACTCAGTCATGTGCAAATTGTGGATTAAATCATGAAACAAGTCAGTGTTTTCGGGTGACTAGAGCATGTTTTGGTTGTGGAAAGTTGGATCATCAAATAAAAGATTGCCCTTTGAGGAAGAAGAAAGAGCCACTGTCTCCTAGACCCTCAGCCCATGCTAGAGTGTACGCTATCACTGAACAAGATTCTAAAGCTTGTAAATCAGTGGTGGAAGGTATTCTTCATGTTTATAAAAGAAATGCAAAAGTTTTGTTTGATCCCGACTCCAACTTATCGTTTGTTTCACAATACTTTGCTTGCCACTTGGATATTCTACCTAAACCCCTGGATTATATGTTATATGTAACAACTGCTGTTGGAGATTCATTGGCAACAAACTTGGTTTACCCATCTTGTTTGATCTCTATTGGAGAACACGAACTTCTTGCTGATTTGATTCTCCTAGAGATCCAGGGTTTTGATATTATACTTGGCATGGATTGGTTATCTTCTCATCATGCTAGTATTGATTGTTACAAAAAAATAATTGCTTTCTGCATACCAGATCAGCCTATATTTTTCTTTGAGGGCATTAGGCATGATTTGCCTCCTTGCTTGATATCAGCACTTCAAGTTTATCGTCTTATGCAGAAAGGTTGTTTTTGTTATATGGTGTGTGTAAAGGAGCATTCAAATCAGGAAACCCACCTAGATGAAATTGTAGTGGTCAAAGAATTCCTTGATATATTCCTAGATGACTTGCCTAGTTTACCTCTAGATAGAGAGGGTGAATTTGCTATTGATCTGGTCTCTAGTACAACCCCAATATCTAGCCTCCCTACAGAATGGCACCACTCGAGCTAGAGGAATTAAAGAAGCAAATACAAGAATTATTAGATAAGGGTTTCATACGACCCAGTGTATCCCCATGGGGTGCTCCGGTACTATTAGTGAAGAAGAAGGATGGAACATTGAGGCTTTGTATTGATTATAGACAGTTGAATCAGGTGACCATCAAAAACAAGTATCCCATACCTAGAATTGATGATTTGTTTAATCAACTGCCGGGTGCACAAGTATTCTCTAAGATTGACCTGAGGTCAGGTTACTATCAGTTGAAGATCAAGGAGGAGGATATTTCAAAAACAACTTTTAGAACTCGATATGGTCACTATGAATTCTTGGTGATGCCTTTTGGTTTGACAAATGCCCCTACAGCTTTTACGGAACTAATGAATAGGATATTTCAACCGCTTTTGGATATCTGTGTAATTGTATTTATTGATGACATATTGGTGTATTCAAGGAGTAATCAGGAGCATGAGGAACACTTGAGAAATGTATTGTCCATACTAAGAGAAAAGAAGTTGTATGCAAAGTTCAGCAAATGTGAATTTTGGTTGAATGAAGTTGCTTTCTTAGGGCATGTGATTTCAGGGAAGGGTATATCTGTTGATCCAAGGAAGATAGAAGCTGTAGTTGAATGGGAAGTACCAACAAATTTAACAGAAGTTAGAAGCTTTTTGGGCATGGCAGGTTATTACAGGAGATTTGTGGAGGGATTTTCTCGAATCGCTCAACCTCTCACTAAACTCACTAAGAAGAATACGAAATTTGTGTGGGGTGATGATTATGAGCAAAGTTTTCAAGAGTTAAAAAGAAGATTGAAGTGCCCCTATTCTCACTATTCCAAGTGGTAGTGAGGGATTTGTAGTTTATACTGATGCTTCAAGAAAGGGCCTAGGATGTGTTTTGATGCAGGAAGGGAGAGTAATTGCTTATGCTTCTAGGCAACTTAAAGGTTATGAATTGAATTATCCAACTCATGATTTGGAATTAGCAGCAATTATTTTTGCTCTAAAGATTTGGAGACATTATTTGTATGGTCGACAGTTTGAAATCTTCACTGATCACAAGAGTTTAAAATATATTTTCACTCAGAAAGAGTTAAACATGAGGCAGCGAAGATGGATAGAACTTCTGAAGGATTATGATTGTGCCATCCGTTATCACCCGGGCAAAGCCAATGTTGTAGCTGATGCACTTAGTAGGAAATCTACAAGTTTTATGGCTAGTCTGGTTGTGAAGCAATGGAAGTTATTAGAAGAAAATTTTGATTTGAAAGCTTTGAGGAAAGAGCAAGACTCGATGATATTGATGGCCTCCATTCAAGTGCAATCCGATCTTATTCAACAAATTAAGGAAGGACAATTACGAGATCCACATTTAATCTACTTGAGGAATGAAGTAGAAAAGGAATTGAAGCCACAATTTCAAGTTTCAAAGGATGGCCTATTGAGATTTGGGGAGAGGGTATGTGTACCAAATGAACCAGATATCAAGAATCAAATCCTAAATGAAAGTCATACTTCAAAGTACACCCTACACCCTAGGAGCACTAAGATGTATAGAGATCTTCAAAGTCATTATTGGTGGGAAGGCATGAAGAAGGAAATTGCAATGTATGTTTCAAAATGTTTGACTTGTCAGCAAATCAAAGTAGAACACCAAAGACCTGGAGGGTTGTTGCAACCTTTAGTTATTCCTGAATGGAAATGAGATTGTATTACTATGGATTTTGTTTCGGGACTACCCAGAACCTCGAGGAAGCATGATGCTATTTGGGTTATCATTGATAGGTTAACAAAATCTGCACACTTCCTACCGATTAATATGACTTATTCGCTTGATAGACTTGCAGATTTATATGTTAGTGAAATAGTAAGACTTCATGGTATTCCAAAGGAGATCATCTCTGATAGAGACTCCAGATTTCTCTCTAGATTCTGGAGAAGATTACAGGAATCTATGGGCACTAAAGTTAAGTTTAGTACTGCATATCATCCTCAGACTGATGGTCAGTCAGAAAGAACAATTCAAACACTTGAGGATTTTCTTAGAGCCTATGTTATGGATTGGAAAAGTGAATGAGATAAGGATATTTCACTTGTTGAGTTCACTTATAATAATAGTTATCATTCAAGTATTCAGATGGCTCCTTATGAAGCTTTATATGGGTGAAAGTGCATAACACCTATATGTTGGGAGGAAGTTGGTGGCAGAAAGCTATTAGAATCGGACAAGGTACAAGAAACTTCCGAGAAAATTCAAGTTATAAGGAAAAGGTTAAAAACTACTCAGAGTCGTCAAAAGAGTTATGCCGACAATAGAAGACGAGATATTGAGTTTGAAATTGGAGATTTTGTATTCTTGAAAGTCTCCCCTTCCAAAGGCATTATAAGGTTTGGGAAGAAAGGAAAGTTAAGCCCCAGATTTATTGGACCTTTTGAGGTTCTTGAGAGGGTTGGTTCTGTCGCTTACAGGATTGCCTTGCCACCAGCATTGAGTCATGTCCATGATATATTTCATGTCTCGATGATTAGGAAGTATATATATGACCCTTCTCATATCATTAAGTATGAGCTGGTGGAGATTGATAAAGATTTATCTTATGTGGAAGAGCCTATTCAGATTGTTGATAAGAAAGAAAAAGTCCTAAGGAATCGGGTCATCCCACTGGTTCAAGTAATTTGGAGACATCATTCTGGAGAGGAGACAACTTGGGAGCTAGAGGAGGAAATGAAAAAGGTGTATCCCAGTCTTTTCATCGATAGAGGTACGATAAATTTAGAGGACTAAATTTTTCTTTTAAGGGGGGGAGAGTGTAACACCCCTCATTTCCGAATTTTCGTATAAATTTCTGTGATATTGTAAGCATTTATTTTAAATTGACAAAATAAATAAAGTATGAATCAGAGGTAACTCATTTGTAAGATTTGGGAGATATGTTCAAAAAAAAAAAGAAAGAATCTGAGGACCTATATGTAATCCCTAAGGACCAAATCGTGAATATGATAAAAACATGGACTAAACTACAAAACACACAAAATGACAAATTCCACCATTTAAGCCTCTCTGCCTTCGTTCTTAAGGAAGCAGAGAAGGCAGCTCGTGGGTGATCAAGGAAAGAAAGAAAGAAAGAAGAAGAAGAAGAAGAAAAAAAAAAAATTTGGGGTTTTTAGGGTTCTTGCTTTAATCTTTTCACTTCGGGTCAAAATTCTCAAAGGTAGGTGTTCTAACCCCATCCTACAGAATTTTTAGTCTCTGTTTTTATGTTGATTCAAAATAAATTGAAGGATTTCTATTTAGAAACTGATATGTCTCTCTTTGGACATAGAACCATGGATTCTAAAGTTTTTCGGTAAACTGACCCCTATACACTGTTTCAGCTATAAGTTTTAGTAAAAAATGTTAATTCGGGCAGGAACTATTTTGTTTGTAATTAGACTCTTATATCTTCCTTTTGACACTGATTTTGTAGATTTTGGACACCGAATACTTACCCAAACATCTGTTTCAAATGAGCCTATAGACGCTGTAAAATAGGGTTCAAGATTTCTGACCTGTCGATCCTAAATTGCCTATAACTCTCTGTTGAAAATTCTGATTTGTACCAAACTGATTTTATTTGAAACTAGACTTGAAAATATTTCTTTTGACATATAAGTTGAAAATTTTGGAATTCAATTGCCTACCCTATTATCTGTTGAATCCGACCCTATAAATTCTGCAAAACAGTGATTGTGTTTTTGACCTTGTGTTACCAAATCAATTGTAACTCCGTGTTGGGAACCCTGTTTCATATGAAATTTGTTCCATCAGAATATAAATTGATATATGGTTCGACCATAGCTTTCTTATGAGTATTGGAGCATAATTGATATTCTGAAGTATTTGTTTGATGTGCCACTGGAATTCTGTCCGAAATCGAGCTTTGGTCGATCTCGCGTATTCTGTTCCATTCCTTTAGATATTTGAATTCGTCTAACCTTATTATTGGAATTGAGCTAAATATGATTGCTTGGAATCCCTGTACACTCTTCTTTTCATTTCATTCCAAATCTGAATACATTTGTGAGAGATTTATTCTTTGTTTCGTATTGTCTCGAAAAGGCACATGCACGTTTTGTTGTTCCGCGTGTGCTTCCGATATATGCTACTTATTGTTAAAACTGCCCTCTTGTACTCTGGTGTGTGGGATTGTCAGGACCATTGCCAGAAATGGTAAAGGGTATGCGCTTATTGCCCGCTCTGTGGGGTCCCGCTCTGTGGGATATTTTGGACCTTTGCTAGAAATGGTAAAGGGTATGTGCTTAGAGCCTGCAATGCTCTGCCGGCCCCGCTCTGAGTTGTTTCTGTTCATGCTCTGGATAAGAATGATAAAATTGCAACGTCAAGGACGACGTTTGAACTTCTGTACGATATTTGTTTTTGATATGCTCTGAAATGCTTCATTCACTGATGATTTTGCCTCGAAATGTTCCATATGCTGTTGATATGCTTCGGAACATTTTATATGCCATTGATAAGCTCCGATATGTTTCCTTTGTTACTGATATGCTCCAATTACTCTATGCCCCATCTGTCAGGAACCAAATATGTAAGATTGAAAGGACAATTGTGTTTCTGCTCCTAATGATATTATGTCTACGAAATCGTATATTCTGCCTTGTATTTTGAAACTGTATCTATTTGGAAATTGTACTATTTGATATGAATATGTTAGTCACTTGCTGAGCTCTTTATGCTCACCCCGTTTGTTGATAAATTTTTCAGGATAGCATACCGTTTGCTTAAATGATAAGATTGGGTTGAGGCGGTGGAAAGTTTAGAAGATTTTGGGCAGATCTTTGTTAGCATATGTGTATTTGTTGTATAAGATACTCTGCATCTTATGAAATGTGACGATGAATCTAAACCTGTGGATTTTGTGTAAGATAAAGGATCCCTCATGTATAGGATTTTGGAATGTTAAGTTAAATTCATGTAATTATATAATCTTGTGGTAATCGTTGGTTTGGTGACTGCATAGACTTCCCCACTTGTGAATTTATGTTGTGGTTATTAGTTTGATGAGTTGAGTTCAGATTGTATGAATTATCGAGTGATGTGTGGTAAGTTTATAAATTGCACAGGGTTATGAATTTGTAGACTATAGAGGTGAAATTTTGATCTGAATGTTTTCTTAGTGACCTCAAATGTGTGTTTGGATCCTGGGTTAGTTGTGATGAAAATTTTAAATATTGTCGATATTTTGAGGGGCGTGACAAATTAGTGCAGCGGAAAACTTTCAACAATTAAAACTACATTTGTACATTGAAATCCGATTTTGACGTAAAAGTTGTTTCGTTCAGATAATAACTTTGAAAGCTTACGAAAATATATTTGAAGTAAAGTAAGGAAGGCAATTTGCAATTAAGATAAATAGCACAAAGGAAATGCAAACCAGATTTTAGAGTGGTTCGGTCAAATGTGACCTACATCCACTTTTGGCTTCCTCCTCCGACGAGGTCACCGACGTCTACTAGAGGTCTTCCTTTAATAGGCGAAGGTCAATAACCATTTTACAGTTTCACTCCTTTTGACAGGCTTAGGAGACAACCCTTACAAAATTTTCACTCCTCTTTTGAATGATCGAAACTTGGAAGAAAAGAGAGAGGAGAACTTTTGGCCTTTACAACACTTTTGAGCTCTAAAATCATAGAGTAAGATCAAGCTTTTGGTGCCCTTTCATGCAGGAAAGGGTGGGGTTTATATAGGCCCCAACTGGTTTAAATTTGGAGTTAAAAAGTGTCATCTCCTGGTTTTTCGGGGTCCTGGCGGTACTACCGCCATAACTAGGTGGTACTACCACTTGTCATCTATCACTGAGCGGTACTACTGCTTAGTCTGGGTGGTACTACCACCTGACATCGCTCAGAGACCGAGCTCAGGCGGTACCACCGCTTGACAGGGGTGGTACCACCGCTTGACAGGGGTGGTACCACCGCTGGCAGTAATAACTAATGGTGGTACCACCGCTGGCAGTAGTAACTACCGACGGTACCACCGCCTGATATGGGTGGTACTACTACCCAGAATTCCTAGGAGACCAAGTCTCCTGGGCGGTGCCACCGCTAGTGAAGAAATATGGGTCAAAATGGGCTGATCCATTCGACCCAATTTGGGTCTGTCAAGGGCCCAATTGCCCATATATTAAGTTAATGCGATCACCTCCCATTCCTAACTTAATCTACATACTAACTACGATATTTTAAGACATTAATATTGCAACTTGCTCCGGTGTGTCAATCGCTTCTTCCGGCGAGCTTCCGGTGAACATTCGACGAACCCTCGGCGATGCTCCGGTGGACTTTCGGCAAACTCTTGGACTTGCGATGATCCACTTGGCAAGTTCCAACGAGCTTCTTTGGCAAGCTCCTAGACTTCTCGGATTTGTTCCCGCAGAACCTCCGAAGACCGTCCTGACTTCCGTCGAACTCTCGAACCCCCAACGTGATCATGGTCTTGACTCCAGCACAGCTCCTGCTACATGTCTTACTGCCATCGTAGCTAATCCTGCACATTTATCTCAACATATGGATTAGATAACAAATGACAATTGACTTCATCATCAAAATCCGAGATTTAACAATCTCTCCCTTTTTTATGATGATAATCAATTGATAACGGAGTTAACCTTAACTCCTCTTATCTATATGCCATACTTGAGATAAGTCATTCTTGAATTCAAAGCCTTTGAATTCAAGAGACATATTGATAAGTTAAAATCATTTAACCTTATCAAATATGGTTAAATTCAAATATGGCACTCATAGCATCAATTCATATAGCATTAAATTCAAATATGGCACTCATAGCATCAATTCATATATTTCTCATTCAAATATGGCACTCATAGTATCAATTCATATATTTCTCCCCCTTTGTCATCAACACAAAGGAGAATGATATAAACAAATTTTAACTAGGTCTATGTCATTTTTTAATAATGAGTGATAGGATACCAATTATACAAACATCTCAAGGAAAACATGACATTGAGATGACTTTCATTACTTCTTCCTCTTTATTTGTTATTTTCTTTTGGCATGAAGGAGGAAAGTCATTTGTGAGCTTACTCAAATGAAGTTAAAATTGATAAGATAGTAAAGCACGCTTTATTTTTACAAGAATCAAGATATGTGTGTGAATCAAATGCTTGCACGTAAAACTATTTCTCAAAAGATATAAGAAGGAATCATCAAATCTATTTCTCGAAAGATATTTTTCACATGATAAGTCTATGAGAGATACATTTGCTAGTTGATTCCATATGTCAAAAATCAATGATGTGAATCAAAATTCGATATGACATATGTTTATTAAGTTCGGAAGAGAATAATGTATCGAGAAAATCTGATTGTTAGGATCAAGAAGATCTGAAAATAAAATTTAACACTTTTATGCTTTCGAACATGGTTTTGCTATAGATTTTCAAACATAATCATAAAGATAAAACATGCTTATCATCATAGAAATTTTTGTATCCAAGACACATAATTTTCAATATGTTATTAAGTCATGTAATCATATAAGCTTCTCATCATAGCGTTAAGTGATTGAATCAAGAAAGTCCAAAAAATAATTTTAATAAGTTAATGTATTCGGACAAAATTTTGTAGTGCTCAAGGATTAAGAATTCGATGTATAAATCTTCTCAAATCACAATTAGAGTATAACATGCTCATCATGGAAACCAAGGCACAAGATTTTCAATTTATAAAGTAAGCATGTTATAGAAGCATTCAATCTCAATGTGAAACTTAAGTGATCAAGAAAAATTTGAAAACGAGTAGTGTAAAGAGATTCAAGGAAAATCCGAAAACGATGTTCGATTTACATTAATATTCCTAACTCTGCATATGCTCACTAAATAATACATTAAGTAAAACATATTAAGGATTAGTAGTTATCAAGGCAAGGTGCATTGTGATCAAGGTGAGTAGCATAAAGAGTTTGCAACAACGTAATTGTTATAACAAGACAAGAAGAAATTGTGACCACATTTACATATACAAGCTCATTCAGGCGGTGAAAAATTAAAATGCCTAAATAAGGAGTCAAATTGTCGATGAATTTGCTGCAACTCAGATAGGATTTAATCTTGGCGATGTTCAAGCCGATCTTGTCTTTGTTCAAAGCGATCCATCTGAATCCCTATGTTTTCGATAGATGATGTAGGAGCTTGCTCAAATGAATGTGTTTCCTCAAGGAGACCAGTCGGAGGAGATTGAGTACCCCTAAAAATTGGTGTTTGTAGTTTTGGTTCAGGTTGAAGGGGATCGGTTCATCTAGGCATTCTAACCCACATTCCATTTCTAAATAAACATCTCATTCGATGAAGTAGATTTTTATTTATGATGCTAAATCTATCTACCTTTATAACCTCTTCATCGGGCGGTATTGCAATATCGTAGGCATTAAATATTCTAGTGATTATGCCACCATATGGAAGCATCATGTCTTTCTTAGATATTTCTATCATATTTTGTTGAATAAGGTAACCAAAACAGTTGTTAAATCCTTTCATGATCCAGTACATGGTTCCTAGTTCCATTTGACTTACTTCATCATGATGGTATTGTTTAGGGAGAATGATACTAATTAGAATGTGATGAAGTACTTTGGTATTTAATGATAATATATGTTCACAGCTTTTAGGAAAAACCATTAAGTTGGGATTACAGAAAATTGTTCCTAAGGCATCAACATACGTAGTCCAAACTGTTTCATCATCCTATTGACCTCTAAAATAACAACCTCTATCTTTTACAGGGATGCCTATTATGTCACAAAGGGATCTATCCGTGATAGATATATGAAATCCTAGAAGATAGGTAGACACCCCTTTCTTCTTCATCTATATGTAGATTGTTATAAAACAACCTAACAAGTCTAGGGTAGATGGGTTCACTTATTTGTAGGATTGGGAGAAGATCTAGTTTCGCAAACCATTGAATTGGCTCTAAATCACTTAGTTCATCTAAGTTACTGTAATTTCCCTTATGAACATTTCTAAATTCTATGGAAGCAAATTTTTAGGCACGTAGATTTGAATCAAAAAGTGTGGAATCAAAGTTTTCTTCTAATCTCCTCTTCCCTTTGTCCCTAGAGGATCTTCTAGATCCCATAACTACTGCTATTTAGGAAGATAATGAGCAAGAGTAGATGATTCAAAACAAAAATCAAAAGCCTCTTAGAGAATACCTTAGTTGAGATCTTCAAGAGAATGAATGATTGATTCTTGATCCTGCACGAAATAGGCAGTTTTTGGGCAGCTAAAGGAGAGGAATGGAGGTGGAGAAGATTTTGGAGCTACTATGAGGAGAAGAGAGTGAGTTGGGGTCGGTTCTACCACCGACCCTAGCTCGGTTTAAAAGGGACAGATTGCGGGCAATGGCACCGCTGGCTGGGCGGTGCAATCGCTTACCACCCATGACAACCGGCGGTGCTACTGCCAGCTGGGTGGTGCCACCGCCTACAAGCAGTGAGCACTATCTTGAGGGCTGTGTGGGCTAATGTGGATGTTTTCAATTTGCAGAAAATTTTTATTTGAGGAGAAATCAATCTTAATTACATAATTACGTAAAGGTTTCCATCACAAGATGAGAGATTTCGTACGTTCATGATAGATCTTGTGAAGTGCATACTCTACTTCAAATGTCGTATACAATTTTGGACATGTTCTTGACTTATTATACAAGTTTGTAAGTTTTGTTAGTTCGTGACAAACTTAGCTTGCAAGACGTAAGTTAGATCCAAAAATAAAATGAAGAAGGTATGAATGCGATGAATTCGGAAATCCAGAGGATGCGTGAAGGGAGAATTATGAGCTCCAAAATATGAGGGATCAAACATGATTATATCAATATCACTTAGTAATTGGTAGTATTAATTCTACTAATCCTCTTTTTATCATTTAGGCTAGAGAGCATCACGAGTCTTTTTGGATCTCGGGTCATGAATGTTGAGAACCCAAAAAGTAAGATATTATCTCTTGTTCCTAGCTTGTGATGGTGTATATTTCTACAAGAAAGGATGATTTTTAGGTACCCATTTACTTTTGGGTGCCTCAAAACCTGATCTAAATTGTTTATCATGGTTCCTTTAGGAACCCAAATCAGTTTGTTCGGACTAACTTTCTTGAATGGACAATGATAAGTTCTATGTCCATGTTTGTAACAAAAGTTGTATTTGCTTTGGTGCTGAACATGTAAAATAGGGCCTTTAATGAAGGTGGTTGGATTTTGATGAGGACTTCTCACAAATCCGATTCCACTTCTTTTAGGAATGTGACCCTTATTTGTAAGGATCATATTCAAAGACTTGCTACCAACCTCGAATTTCTTCAAGGTGTCCTTAAGTAGCAAGTTCTCCTTTTAGAGAGTTTCTAGATCATGACATTTTATACATGGAGCTAAACTATCATGATATTCAGTTTTTAATTTATCGAAATTACTAATAAGACATCATGCTCCTTTTTTAACAATTTATATTTTCTACTAATTCATTTGCATTCATCAAATAAGTCATGGAAGGCATTTAACAATTCATCAAATGATAAATCTGCATAAATTAAATTTGTTACATCCTCTTCGATGGCCATTAGGGCATAGTGAGCAACTTGCTCGATGTTGGACTCCTCTTCTTCGCACGCACTTGAGTCATCCCACGTTGCTTTGAGCGCCTTCTTCTTTGATTTTCTCTTCTTGGCTTGGGGACAATCACTTTTGTAGTGTCCTAGCTTTTTGCACTCGTAGCAAATAACTTGGTCCTTTTTGGGGTCAAATTTATTTTTTATGTCATTTTTGAACGTGTTTCTCTTAATGAATTTTTTGAATTTCCTTGTTAGAAGTGCCAAGTCATCGTCACAGTCCTCATCACTTGAGTTTTCTCTCAAGTGGTCATCTAAAGTTCTAAGTGTCATATCCTTCTTGTTCTTTAGAAGGATATCTTCTTGCTTTTCATGAGCCTTGTAAGTCATTTCATAGGTCATTAATGACCCGATTAGTTCTTCAAGAGGGAAGTTGTTTAAATCTTTAGCCTTTAGAATAGTAGTGACTTTAGGGGCGTAGCTCTTAGGAAGGGATCTTAGAATCTTATTTACGAGCTCAAAATCCAAAAAACTTTTGCCAAGTCACTTTAGACCATTGACGACATCCGTAAAACGTGTGTACATGTCGCCAGTAGTCTCGCTCGGTTTCATTCGAAAAAGTTCGAAAGAATGTATCAAAAGATTGATTTTTGACTCTTTCACTCTACTTGTGCCTTCGTGAGTCCTTCAAGTGTATGCCAAATATCAAACGTGGTTTCATAAACCGAAACACGATTGAACTCATTTTTATCAAGCGCACAAAATAAGGCATTCATAGCCTTTGCATTAAGAGCAAAAGTCTTCTTCTCCAATTCATTCCAATCGATCATTGGAAGAGAAGACTTTTAAAATCTAATTTTGATAAGATTCCAAAGTTCAAAATCCATTAAAATAAGGAAGATCCTCATTTAGGTCTTCCAATAGGTGTAGTCCGTCCCATTGAACATGGGTGGACGTGTAATAGAGCGATAGAGCGGCCCTCTTAGTTTCCAGCATATGTCATCTCTCTTGAGTTTTAATCCATTTGCGAGTTAACCCCACTCTGATACCAATTGTTAGGATCAAGAGCACTAAGAGGGGGGGGGGGGTGAATTAGTGCAGCGGAAAACTTTTGACGATTAAAATTACGTTCGTACATTGAAATCCGATTCCAACGTAAAAGTAATTTCATGCAGATAATAACTTTGAAAGCTTACGGAAACGTATTTGAAGTAAAGTATGGAAGGCAGTTTGCAATTAATATAAATAGCACAAAGGAAATGCAAACCAGATTTTAGAGTGGTTTGGTCAAATGTGACCTACATCTACTTTCGGCTTCCTCCTCTAATGAGGTCATCGGCATCTACTAGAGGCCTTCTTTCAATAGGCGAAGGCCAATTACCCTTTTACAGTTTCACTCCTTTTGACAGGCTTAGGAGACAACCCTTACAGAATTTTCACTCCTCTTGAATGATCGAAACTTGGAAGAAAAGAGAGAGGAGAACTTTTGGCCTTTACAACACTTTTGAGCTCTAAAATCACAAAGTAAGATCAAGCTTTTGCTGACCTTTCATGCAGGAAAGGGTGGGGTTTATATAGGCCCCAACTAGTTTGAATTTGGAGCTGAAAAGTGTCATATCCCAATTTTTCGGGGTCCTGGCGGTACTACCGCTTATCATCTGTCACTAAGCGGTATTATCGCTCAGTTTGGGCGGTACTACCGCCTGACATCGCTCGGAGACCGAGCTCAGGTGGTACCACCGCTTGATAGGGGCGGTACCACCGCCGGCAATAATAACTACTGGCGGTACCACTGCCTGACAGGGGCAGTACTACCGCCTAGAATTCTCGGGAGACCAAGTCTCCTGGGCGGTGCCACCACCGACCAAGAAATTTGGGTTCGAATGGGCTGATCCATTCGGCTCAATTTGGGTTTATCAAGGGCCCAATTGCCCCCACATTAAGTTAATGGGATGACCTCCTATTCCTAACTTAATCTACATGCTAACTATGATATTTTAAGACACTAATACTGCAACTTGCTCCGGTGCATCAATCGCTTCTTCCGATGAGCTTTCGGCGAACATCCGATGAACCCTCGATGATGCTCTGGCGGACTTCCGACAAACTCTTGGACTTGCGACGATCCATTTGGCGAGTTCCAATGAGCTTCTTTGGCAAGCTCCTGGATTTCTCGGATTTGTTCCCGCAGAACCTCCGATGACCGTCCGGACTTCCGTCGAACTCTCGAACCCCCAAAGTGATCATAGTCTTGACTCCAGCGCAACTCCTACTGCATGTCTTACTGCCATTGTAGTTAATCCTGCACACTTATCTTAACTCATGGATTAGATAACAAATGACAATTGACTTCATCATCAAAATCCGAGATTCAACAGCCTCGAGTGAAGAGGAATCAGGAGTAAATGTAAGTCACGACGATCGAAACACTATAAAAATCTGGTTTGCATTTATATTTTTCTCTTTACTTTAATTACAAACTGAATTATTACTTTCACTACCTTACGAAAATACTTTCAAGTTAACATCTTTCCGAAATGAGTTTCATCGTACGAAGATTTTTGACTCGACATGATTTTTATTCGCTACACTAATTCACCCTCCCCCCTCTTAGTGTCGACTCGATCCTAATAGATCCTTCATCTATTGAATCTCGGATTTTGATGATGAAATCAATTGTCATTTGTTATCTAATCTATATGTTGAGATAAGTGTGCAGGATTAACTACGATGAAAGTAAGATATGCAGCAGGAGTTGCGCTAGAATCAAGACAATGATCACGTTGGGAGTTCGAGAGTTCGACGGAAGTTCAGATAGTCATTGGAGGTTCTGCGGGAACAAATCCGAGAAGTCCATGAGCTTTCCAAAGAAGCTGTTGGAACTCGCCAAGTGGATCGTTGCAAGTCCAGGAGTTTGCGGGAAGTCCGCAGGAGCATCACCGAGGGTTCATCGGATGATCGACAGAAGTTCGCCAGAAGCTCGCCGAAAGAAGCGATTGATGCACCGGAGCAAGTTGCAGTAAATGTCTTAGGAAATATCATAGTTATCACAATGATTAAGTTGGAAATAAGAGGTGATCCCATTAACTTAATCTTGGGGCAATTGGGCCCCTGAAAAACCCAAATTGGGCCGAATGGATCAACCCATTCGGACCCTGATTTCTGCTAGGCAGTTGAACCGCCCCAGCCAGGAGGTGGCACCGCCTGAGCTCGGTCTTCGAGCTCTGGCAGGAGGTGCAACCGCCTTAGTCAAGCGGTGGCACCGCCTGAGCTAGGTCTTCGAGCTCTGGCAGGAGGTGCAATCGCCTCAGTCAAGCGATGGCACCGCCTGAGCTCGGTCTTCGAGCTCTAGCAGGAGGTGCAACCGCCCCTGACAAGAGGTGGCACCGCCTAGAGGCTCAGTCTTCGAGCTCTGCCAGGCGGAGCAACCACCTCAATCAGGAGGTGCAACCACCAGATCCCGGAATTCTAGAAATTGACAGTTTTGAGCTCGAAATTCAAACTGGATTGGGGCCTATAAATACCCCACCCTTTCAGCACTGAAAGAGCACCAAAAACACACCGAAATCCTGATCTTATTCTGTGATTTTTAGAGCTCAAAATTGTTGTAAAGGCCAAAAGTTCTTCTCCCTCTTTTCTTTCCAAGTTCTGATCTTTAAAGAGAGGAGAGAAAATTCTGTAAGGGTTGTCTCCTAAGCCCATCAAAAGGAGTGAAACTATAAAAGGGTGGTTGGCCTTCGCCTATTGAAGGAAGGCCTCTAGTAGACGTCGGTGACCTCGTCGGTGGAGGAAGCCAAAATTGGATGTAGGTCAAGATTGACCGAACCACTCTAAATCTCAGTTTGCATTTACTTTGAGCATCTTATTATTACTGCAAACCTCCTCAATAGCTTACTGCCTTCTGCACATTTACGATCGTGTTTTAAAGTTCAGTATTTTCCGAATCGGCGTTTAGACGTAAATCAGTTTTCTTGTACGAACATCATATTTCAGTTTGCGCTTACATTTTAACTTTCATCATAACTGCAAACTGCCTTCATAGATTTCCTTTAACTACATCTCGCTTGATTACAAGTTAAAGAGATTTACGAATCAGCTTTTCTACCGAAATCGCTTTTATCGTACGAACACCTTTTTAATCGTCGAAAGTTTTCCGCTGCACTAATTCACCCCCCCCCCTCTTAGTGCTCTTGATCCTAACAAGTGGATGTCGGTGGCCTCGATGGAAGAGGAATCAGTGGAGTGGATGTAGGTTACGATGTCTGAACCACTATAAAACGGTTTACATTTCTATTTTGCTGTTTATCTTTATTGCAAATTGCTTTACTTCCTTGTTACTTATACTGCACACCCTTCCATATGCTTTCAAAGTTAAACTCACTTTGTCGAAACGTTTTCATCGTACGATTTTTCAAAACTGACATGATTTTATCACTAAAATAATCCCCCCCCCCCTTTCTTAGTGCCGACTCGATCCTAACAATTGGTATCAGAGCTACATCTGTTTCATTTGGTTTAACACCTAAGAGGAATGACTCTTTTTGGCTTTCAAGAGGGCTTTTCTATCATTCGTCTACCCATGTCCAATGGGACAAACTACACTTAATGAAAAACTCGAATGAGAGTTTTCTTGCTTTCCTTTGATATAAATTTATGGAATATTGTTGAAATCAGATTTCAAAAGTCTTCTACTCTAATGAATGAATGGAATAATTTGGAGAAGAAAATTTTTTCTTTAAATGCTAGAGCTATGAATGCTCTATTTTGCGCCTTAGACAAAAATGAATTCAATCGGGTTTCTACTTGCAAAATGACTTTTGACATTTGACACATATTCGAAATCACACATGAAGGCATTAGTAGAGTTAAAATTATAAAATAAATATTTTGGTGTGATTTTGAATTATTTCGTATGGAACCAAGTGAGACTAGTGAGACATATACACCCATTTTACGGATGTCATCAATAGTCTAAAAGCTCTTGGTAAAAGTTTTTCGAATCTTGATCTTGTGAATAAAGTTTTACGATCACTTTCTAAAAATTAGGATTCGATAGTAACGACAATACAAGAATAAAAGAACTTGAATCATTTTTCGATTGAAGAACTTATTGGGTCTTTGATTACCTATGAAATGATGTGCAATGCATATGAAAAACTCAAGAACAACCTTTCAAAGAATAGGAAGGATTTGACACTTCGAACAAATGAAGACCACTAGAGCAAAAGCTCAAGTGATGATGACTTTGAACTCTTGACTATAAAGCTTAAAAAATTCTTAAAATAAGATTTTAAGAACAATAATGAACCTAAAAAGAAGAAGCTATAAAAGAAGAAGAAAACACTTAAGGTGGCTTATGACGAATCAAGTTCATTCGAAGATGAAGAGCAAATAGATGAAGACGAAGTGACGAACTTCACTTTGGTGACTCTCGATAATGAGGTAAACATCTCAAACAAAACTCCTTTAGTTTACTTTGAAATTACTTGATTCTTTTTCATAAGTTATTTTTAATTAGTTAGTAAAATATAAAAAAATACAAAACATATCATGCTTCTTTTTCTAGTTATTTTGAAAAAATAATCATGAAAATTACATATTTTATGATAAAGGAATAAAATATTAAAAATATAATGCTTGTACACTAAATAAGATTACTTCTATGAATGCTTAAATGTTTGTCTTGATGATTTTTCATGATAAAGCTTGTTTTTCGGTTTTAAACATGATGGATAATTTTCATATGAAAAACTTGAGCTTACTTATATGAAATCAATCACATAAAATGAAACACATAAAAAGAAAAATGTATTATCCTTGGAATTAAAATGATAAATCAAATATCTTGTTTAAAGAAGCCTTATGTTTAATGTGTTATATTTTTGGTCATGATGATTTTGATGATGAAATTTGTTTTTCGGTCTTAAGCGATGATGCATATTTTGATTTGGGATAAAAACTTGGGCATGTTTGTAAGAAATCAAATCACTTAAATTTAAACAACTAAAAAGAGGAAAGCATTTTTCTTGAATTTTTTTCTATCTTATCGATTTTTCACTAAGAGATTAATAAAATTATTTATGCCATTTTGAATCTCTTGAATGTAATGTTGATAATTTGAATTTGAATGAGTTTTATCCAATTCATGATCTTGATTTCTTGTAATTACTTAGATTTTTTTTAATTAAGATCTCTTCTTTGTACTCCTACGATTTTTCTTGATATTTTATTTAAAGAGGAGATTTACTATATTAATCATGAGAATTATTATACATAAGCCGAGATCCTTTATGTGTTCTCTCATAACTCCTTTTTGCTATAGGAATGTTTTTATCTATATCATGATCGATCTTGAATTCTTGGATTCAAAACTTGATAGTTTCTTTATATAAATGAAGATCTCGAATGATTTCTTGAATTGTATTAAAGAGAATATTTATAAAAATGAATCATATCTTTTGGTATTCATATGATCTTATCTTTCATGATATGATTTTTACTATTCAAGTATATCTCATCACCAAACTTTTCTTTTTATCCTTTATATGATGATTTGAAAATTGATGTAAAAGGAAATGAATTGCACTATTGTATTGTTATTCCCCTCTTTTTGCCAATGACAAAATGGGAGAAAGAAAATTTCTACCATATCAAGAGAACCAAAATCGTTGATTGTTAAATTTTGGCAAATTATTAAATCTCTCAAATGCATAAACTCTCCCTTATATATTTTTCGGATCATGGTCTTGACTACTTGTCTTCTTTTTGAATCAAGATCATTTCCTATCATTCTTTTTATTTATGAAAGAAGAGATTTGTCAAAAATGATATATGATCTTTTGACATTCATGACTTGATTTTTTTATTATTAAAATATTGATGTAAATTCATCTTTGTTATTTATCTTTGTCATGATTTGAAGATTAAAGTAAAAGAAAAAGAATTACAATATTGTATTCTTCCTTTCTATTTAACAATGACAAAGGGGGAGCAAAACTTGCTAGCTTGCTTTATCTAAACGATATAAAATTTGCTAGCTTACAAATTGCAAGAAGAAGAAAAATACTTGCTAGGAAGCAAAACTTGCTAGCTTGCTCATCTCAAAAGATGTAAAAATTTTGCCAATCTTCATATATGAAAAAATTGCTAGCTTGCAATCACAAAAGAAGCCAAAGTGCTATCTTAAGAAGCAAAACTTCCAACTTAAATATTGCAAAAGGAAGCAAGAATTGCTAGCTTGCACACTTTAACAAGAGAGAAAAATGCTATCTTGCATATCTCTAAAACTTGCTAAGCCTACATGTTTTATAATGAAGTAGAATTTGCATGTTTAAAAAATTGCTAGTTGCACTTCTCCTTTTTGTTGATGACAAAGGGGGAGAAGTTATGATGAACAATCATGCATTGAATGATGTATTGAAAATTTGATTATGCATGATTTTATGATGATATGTTGCTTAGAATCATAATGATATTCATGATGAAATATTGGTTTGACTTGAATTCAAGGTTCTATCAATATAGCATGTTGATAAGGGGAGTTAAGGCTAACTCTGTCATCAATTAGTTGTCATCATAAAAAAGAGGGAGATTATTAAATCTCATATTTGATGATGAAACCAATTGATAGTGTTTATGATTTGATTTGTGTTTTGAGTGACACAGGAAGCTTTGATCAAGGAAAGATAATTAAAAGTAGGAAGAATCATATTAGGACAGAGAGAAACATGTCAGAAGATTGGACGTCGAGTTGAAGGATTGATCGACGTATCGGCAGAAGGCTTCGGGCCATGGGTTCGGGCATTCGGCCAAGAAGAGCGAAAATTGTGGTAAGGAAATCAGAGTTGCGGAGGTCAACAGGCTGATTGGGCAATAGGCCGCAAGAGAGGACAATGTGCCAAAGAATTAGACGAAATATCGATGAACCAATGACATGCCGGACAACATTTGATTCAAGCTTTGTAATAATTGTCTAGATCAAAGTAGGTTTTAAGTGTGTAGGATTTGATAAGTAGATGAGATTTCCCTAACTGTTGAGGAAATCTCTCTACTCTGTTGAGGGAAATCCTCTAACCCGTTGAGGAAACTTCTCCTTCTAACCTGTATATAAAGACGGAGGATATGTCAATAACATTCAACTTCTTCTTCTACAACTCATTTATCTCTTTATTTTAACATGGTATCAGAGCCAGCTCCTCTTGGCGACAGCAGCATCGCCATGTGTTAGCCAAGCGGCCACAGTAGCACGCTGCCTCAAGCGGAGTCATTGAAGAAGCACCAAGACACGGATTCAGAGCCAGTGCTAACCGGTCTTGCTTTTCTTCGCCGGCCTTGCTCCCTCTCCTATTTGCTGCCTACAGCAGACACTCTCCGTCGCCGTCACGCAAGGAGGAAAACATTCTCTCCTCAATAGCAGTGAACGGCGAACAACGGTGTCTTCCTCGCTTCCCGGCCAGTAGCAGTCGCAACCGCTGCACCTTCCTCTTCCTTCTTCTTCGCCGGAAGGACAACGTGGTCCTTCAGCCCCACGTTGGGCAGCACCAGAGAAGA
Source organism: Musa acuminata AAA Group (assembly GCF_036884655.1). Lineage (NCBI taxonomy): Eukaryota > Viridiplantae > Streptophyta > Magnoliopsida > Zingiberales > Musaceae > Musa > Musa acuminata. The sequence goes on along the minus strand of NC_088346.1, from coordinate 29,511,721 downwards.
CATCAGCCGCCTCCTGCACTTCTCCGGCCAGTAGCAGTCGCAACTGCTGCATCTTCCTCTATCGCAGCAGCCGCCTCCTGCACTTCTCCGGCCAGTAGCAGTCGCAACTGCTGCATCTTCCTCTATCGCAGCAGCCGCCTCCTGCACTTCTCCGGCCAGTAGCTGTCGCAACTGCTGCATCTTCCTCTACCGCAGCAGCTTTCGCTGCCGTTTCCCTCTACACAACGGCGCCTCCTCAACGGCGGTGTCTTCCTCCTCAATAGCGACGAACGGCGAACGACGGTGTCTTTCTCGCGTCTTCCTCCTTCGCTGTCGCAGCCCACTGTTCATTCTTCTGTTGCGGCTCCAGTTGATGTGTGGCATCGTCGGCTTGGCCATCCCTCACCCTTTATTCAGCAGAAATTATTATCTTGTCACTCTCTTCCTCTTTTTAAGTCCTCTAATTCTATGATGCATTGTGATGCTTGTCTTAGTAATAAGAGTCATCGGCAGCCTTTTGGTTCATCTTCAATTTCCTCCTCTAAACCTTTTGAAATTATATATACTGATGTTTGGGGTCCTGCTCCAATCTTATCTTTTGATAAGTTTCGATTTTATGTTATTTTTGTAGATCACTTCTCCAAGTACACATGGATATATCCTCTTTCTCATAAATCTGACGTTTCTCGCGTTTTTTCCACTTTCCAGAAGTTGGTCGAAAACTATTTTCAGTCTACCATTAAAACAGTCTACTCTGATGGTGGCGGTGAATATCAAGCCCTGGCGTCTCATCTCTCAGCTTGTGGCATTCAACACCTCAAGTCTCCTCCACATACTCCTCAACTAGTTGGTTCTGCCGAACGCAAACATCGGCATATAGTAGAAACTGGACTCACACTTTTACATCAGGCTTCCATGCCTTCAACTTTCTGGACAGCAGCCTTTCAAACTGCTGTCTACCTAATTAATCGGATGCCTACACCAGTTCTACAACACCAGTCCCCCTTTGACACACTGTTCCACAAACCCCCTAACCTTCGTAAACTCCGCGTGTTCGGTTGTTTATGTTATCCTTGGTTACGTCCCTATGCCTCTCATAAGTTAACATCCCGATCTTCTCCTTGTGTCTTTATTGGTTACTCACTTGACCATAATGCTTTCCGCTGCTATAATCTCCACACTCACAAAATCTTTGTATCACGTCACGTTATCTTTGTTGAGTCTAACTTTCCTTTCCAAACCCTTCCATATCCTGCCATACGGACCACTTCACTATCTCACTGGAGTATACCTTCGGATCAATCGGACGAGCCTCCCATGTCTTCGTCTACTTCCTCCCCTCCTGATCCGCACTATATCACTCCAGTTCAACACTTGCCCGTTTCCTCTGTTCCTACTCCACTCCACTCTTCTCCAATTGATGGGGAAATATGTTCCGAAACACAACCATCCTCTTTACCTCCTTCTCGCCCAAGTGCCCCTGACGTGTCTCCACTTGACCCGGCTTGTGCCACTGATCCTCACCCAACATTACCTCCTAATCCTGTCATCTCCAATCATCCTATGACCACTCGCTCTAAGCATGGTATTTTTAAACCTCGTCAAGTACTTAACCTACAAGCTGTCATGAATTCCTCATCCCCCAACATTGAACCCACCACCTTCACTCAAGCCCAAAAATCTCCGCATTGGCGTATTGCCATGAGCGAGGAATATAATGCCCTCCTCCATAATTCAACATGGGATCTAATTCCTTTTCATCCTTCACAAAACATCATCGGGTGTAAGTGGGTCTTTAGAATTAAGCGGAACCCAGATGGCTCAGTTGCTCGATATAAGGCACGCCTGGTCGCCAAAGGGTTCCATCAACGACCTGGAGTTGATTTCACTGAAACGTTTAGTCCTGTTGTTAAACCCACTACAATCCGGCTTATCTTGAGTCTGGCTACCACTAAAGGCTGGCAATTACGACAATTGGATGTTAATAATGCCTTTCTATAGGGATCTCTATCTGAAGATGTTTTTATGCAACAACCCCCCGGTTTTACTCATCCTCAGTATCCACAGCATGTTTGCAAGCTTCGGAAAGCCATTTATGGACTTCGTCAGGCTCCGAGAGCTTGGTACACTCAACTTAGCTCATTTTTGACTTCTGTCGGCTTTCTTAACTCCAAATCTGACGCTTCGTTGTTTCTGCGACATCATCATGGAAACACAATGTATATTCTGGTATATGTGGATGATATTATTGTCACAGGCAACAATCCCGCCAGCATCCAAGCGTTCGTCAGACAGCTGGCAGCTCGATTCTCGCTTAAGGATCTCGGACCCTTGAGCTATTTTTTGGGCGTCGAAGCTACCTTCACATCTTCCGGTCTCCTTTTATCACAACGCAAGTACATTCAAGATTTGTTATTAAAGACAAACATGCAGGATGCAAATGCAGTTACAACCCCCATCTCTACTAGCGGTTCTCTCAAATTATCAGATGGAAGTCCTGCTACGGAACCCACTCAATACCGCCAAGTTGTTGGCTCTTTACAATACTTAGCTCTCACGCGTCCAGACATCTCATTTGCTGTGAACAAATTATCACAGTTTATGCAGCAACCATCTACTCTACACTGGTCTGCGGTCAAGAGACTTCTACGATATCTTAAAGGGACTCTAAATCATGGACTCTTTTTTCGTAAACACTCTCCACTTCGTCTTCATGCATTTGCCGATGCTGATTGGGCGGGCAACCTTGATGATAGAACATCCACATCGGGGTATATTATCTTCCTTGGTGCTCATCCAATCAGTTGGAGTTCTAAGAAGCAAAAGACAGTCGCCCGGTCTACAACTGAAGCTGAATACCGTGCCATTGCTGCTACCACTGCAGAACTCAATTGGATCACGAATCTTCTCCAGGAACTCAACATCGATTCCACTCCTACAATATATTGTGATAATATTGGAGCTACCTATCTGTGCGCTAATCCGGTATTCCACTCCCGCATGAAACATATTGCTATTGACTTCCACTTTGTACGTGATCAAGTTGTCCGCCGTCAACTCCGTGTTTCTCATGTTCATACAGCTGATCAATTGGCCGACTCACTTACGAAGCCTATAGCTCGTAAGCTGTTTGCATTACATCAGTCCAAGATTGGCCTCCTTGATAGGAGCACCATCTTGCGGGGGCATGATAAGTAGATGAGATTTCCCTAACTGTTGAGGAAATCTCTCTACTTTGTTGAGGGAAATCCTCTAACCCGTTGAGGAAACTTCTCCTTCTAACCTGTATATAAAGACGGAGGATATGTCAATAACATTCAACTTCTTCTTCTACAACTCATTTATCTCTTTATTTTAACAGGATTAACTATGATTGCGATCAAGGCATGAAGCAAAATGAAGTTCCGAAGTCAAGAACGAGATTTCCTTGGGAGTTCAAGAGTTCGTCGGAAGTCCAAACATTCATCAGAAGTTTTGCTAGAATTGATCGAGAAATCTAGGATCTTGCCAAACAAGCTCATCGGAACTCGCCAAGAAGATCATCATGAAGTCTAGGAGCTTGCCAGGAGTTCGTTGGAACATTGTAGAGAGATCATCGAAAGTTCGCCGGAAGATCACCGGAAGCTCTTCGGAAGAAACCTAGACTTATCGGACTTATTTAGCTTAGTGTGTACCTTAAAATTCATAGTTAGCACATAATTGGGTTAGAATTAGGCCAACTCAATTATGGGCCAATTGGGCCCAAGTTTGGACTATGTTGGGCCAAGTGAAAGACCCAAATAGTGAACCAACAAGTGGAACCGTCGTGGCATAGTCTCCGAGACATTAGGTGGTGGTACCGTCGGTCTGAGCGGTGGTACCTCTTAGACACAATCTCCGAGAGACTATGAAGCGATGGTACCACATAGTGTCAGTGTTGTAGGTGATGGTATCGCCCAGCATAGGAGGTGATACCGCCAGGACTCAGGAAACATAGGATGAGACATTTTTAGGCTCCAAGTTTAAATCCACTTGAGGCCTATAAATACCCCTCTCATCTCTGGTTAAAATACACAAGAATTGAGAGCAAAAAAGAAGAAAAATGCTATTGTAATCTTGTGAGAACTCCTCTAAAAGCTCTATGTGTTAATGCAGTTTAAGATAGGAGTAAGCGTGGTGTAAAAGTAAGTGCTGTTAGAAGTAAAGGTTGTCTCCCAAACCTATGAAAAGGAGAAGAAGAGTGTAAAAGGGTAGTTGATCTTT